>NW_027279271.1:115000-365000 GCF_046629955.1 Centroberyx affinis | reverse complement strand
AATGCTGTCATTCAAAGCATCTTACAGTAAGTGTACACATTTTTTTATTTGGATGGTTTCAGTGGGATCAAATTCCACTTTTTGTCTTTCAGTACAATTCCAATGGTAAGTTGCAATATCACAATAACAGTCAATAACTCTTTGCAGAGCTCGTTTTTGTTTAGTCTCTTCAGGATTTTAAAGTCTTTGTGTGTTTTACTCTTCAAAATAGTGAGTAGAATAACTCTCCATAGATATTTAATAATACATGTTTCTTTTTTAACACAACTTTTTGCTTTCTGCCTGTCAGAGTCACCATCCCAGGGAAACACTCTGCCTCTGAAACCACATTTAGATCATGAGACACTAAATCTCTCCACTGAAATCCATAATAATTAAATGCTTTTAGATGGGTTGGCAGCTCCTTAAAGGGGCATTAAGTAATTTAAGACCTTTATCGACCTCTATTGGCGACCAGTAGGAATTGCAACAACATTGATAAAGCTTCTCTCCTCCCATACATAAGCGTAGATAAGCATAGATATACTGTATAAGTCTCTGGCACAGCCTCCACCCCAAACAACTCTCTTCCCCTCAATCTACGGTGGCCTGTAAGTGACACAAACAATGAAGTCACTGATTCGAGCAGAGATCCAATAGAAACATCTAGTGAAGAGGTATCACGATGCAAAATGCTTTGTAGTCTGGTTTCTTGGCTGGACAACAAGGTTCTTTAGCCTTCGTTGTTGAAACGTTTTACAACGCTGGTCACTGATTTGTAGCACCATCCTCCATCGTTGAGCAGTAGAAAATGCAAGTAGATGGGGGATAAGAGACTTTGGACTTCAATGGCCGGGGAGTTTCTGTTCCAAAACAGAGTGCAGGCCAGAAAGTGAGTTTTGAAAGCCAGAAATCTCAACATCTGGCAAAGTAACAGTTGAGTCATTGGTATTGATCCACAACCCTAAGCCTGTATATATTAGGGTAATTGTGTGCTAGGGTGCAGTAAAAATCATACTTATCGCCCCTTTAAGGCAGGGCGATCCACCCCACCTACTCCATGACAGGGGAAGCACACGTGTGAGCGCTCTGCTTGCACGTGTTATGTCCATCTGCGTCACCCTCTGTCCGTCTGTCAGCATATCCGCCCTTCCACCCGTCCTCCCGTCCATCTATCCATCCGTCTGCGCATCAGTCCTCCTTGCCCGGCGCGGGTGTGCTCACTTCCATGGTGCTGTTGCTGAGCGCCTGCTCCAGCAGGGCCCGCTGGGCCATGGCGGGCAGGTAGAGGAAGGCATACAGCAGGCCCAGCAGCAGCAGGGCCAGCAGCAGAGGGATGCCCCAGTCCGTGGTCATGATGGGCTCTTCGCATCGAGCCTGCAGGAACGATTTGTTCTGCATGGTGCGTCCGGGATACGTCTGCACACACTTAAACTGCGGGAGAAAAGGCTGACTGTATGGAGAAACTGGAAGTAGAGTGGACTAAAATAGTCTTAAGAGAAACTCAAGCACTTCTAGTCAAGCACACACACAAAGGAACTGAAGAGTTCTCCACAATTTCGAAAAATCTGACACCTGTTCCTGCCAAAATGACTGATAGCACACAACTGAAATCAAATCAAGTCCTTAGCTGATAAAATGATAATGCTTGTACAACCTAGATCCTCTACACGTTGGAGATTTTAATTGATCAACTTCAGGTACTAATGACTTTTTTTTTCCCAAAATGGAGATATTTGGAAATGAAGTCAGATCCACACAGCGTGTTGAGGAGGCAACAGACCACACCAGTCCAGCAAAAGGCCTGACACACAGCTGGCAAATGAATCAGTTGAGTTTCAGTCCAGCACCGAGTGTTAAAATCCCTCAACAGGTCCAGAGAGCGTGAAAGACAGATCCAAGACGGACCCAGGTGGCTCCAACAACATGGCTTCAGCTAAATCCAGGAAAACACACCGTCCAGGTAGGTCTTCACTCGCAGAACCCCAAACCAAAAGACGAAAGGCTTTTTTCCCTAATCTCTTCACAGTTTGGTAAGAATTAATTGAACTAATTGATCAAAGGAAAAGGATGAAGAAGATTAGTTTCCAGTTGTCCAGTTTGGGATCATGGAGAATTTATGCATCCTTGCTATTGAAAGGGATCACCTGGAATCTCTGTTTCCCCCTGTGATGTCTCTTCTCTTCTCTTCTCTTCTCTTCTCTTCTCTTCTCTTCTCTTCTCTTCTCTTCTCTTCTCTTCTCTTCTCTTCTCTTCTCTTCTCTGTCTGAAAGGTTTTTGACTCAATTGCAACTGCGTAGTGCCTTGTGGGTGTCTGTGGGGGTGTTTGTGCGTGTGTGTGTGTGGGTGTGTGTGCATGTGTGTAAGCTCCACCCGGTGATGCTCCCTTGTCATAGAGTGTGCCCAGGTAAACCCACCGAATCTGCCAATCGGCTCTGAGATGAGTTGCGCTGAAATATTACGCAACAATAACCAGAAACCCAACAATAACCAGAGACATAATGCTGCATCTCAATCCCCCTCACACACACACAGGGAGGGGAGCAGATTGGATTATGAAATGCCAATTTGTTATATAATAATTCTTGTATTGATCTTCTTAGTTGAAAACGCAGTCGGACCTGGTTGTGCTCGGGGATTACCTAGAGGCCACATTCAACTTTGTAAACCAGATGTTGACCTTGGCTGCGAGGGAATAATATGTCCAATGTTTGATCCATTTCCGTTGAATTTATTTCCGAAAAACATATTTAAAGATAACTGGCTCATTTCAAGGCATATTTCTTGAATTTCTCTGTGTGGGATAATAAGGTTTATCTAAGTCTAAGTCTAGTTTCAGTCTAGCAATCTGATTGGCTGCCGACGGTCACAAGCTGGAATCGAACCCATGACGTTGCGAGCGCATGGCATCATATACGTATTTTCCCCCAGTGATGATGCACTGTTGAAGTCTATAGGGAAAACATCTCCCATCCTCGATTATAACTCATGTTTTCCTGTCTCTTTCCTCTTTATTCCCGCTATCTAATGGTTGGAGAAGTGAGTTTGTGAGTGGAAGGTTGCCGGTTGAAATCCTCAAACCAGCTGTTTTCCCTCAACAGCTACTCTGGAAGTGCCCTTGAGCAAGTCACTGAACCCATATATGCTCCACTGATTGCATTATGTATCATGCATATATAATCATGGGAATACAGTCATGAGATATGGCATATGGATACAAAAATAAGGGACATCTGTAGGCCTTAAGAAGAAAGAAGTGACTTTAAAGAGAGAATATGAAGGTAAATAATTATGGTGTAGGAACCCTGCTATTATTATCATTATTATTAGTAGTAGTAGTAGTAGTAGTAGTGTAGTAGTAGTAGCAGTAGTAGTATAGGTGCTTATGTGTATGCATATGGTATGTCTGTATGTATCTAATGTATCTATGTATGTGGGGGGTTTTAAGGAGAGAGTAGGATGAATAAGAGTGTGAGATATTGGGGGGAAAAAAACAGAAAAAAGAAATGCTCCACTGGTGCTGCCATACATTGTGCTTGTACTGGGCATTTCTGAGGTGTGTGTGTGAGTGTATTCATACGTAACTCTCACACCTCCTGCAACTATACTCCCCCAAACCTTTGTCATCAAAAAGTACCATGTTCTTACTCCGCTCAGAACTAACAAAGAAAACCAAGAAAAAAAAAAAAATAGTCTTTTCTCCTCTGCAGCTCTTATTCTCTGCGATATCTATAATGCTAAACATGTATGTGGGCCAGCCGACTCCCTCCTACACACGCTAAATTTAAATCAGCTGTTCCCTACCGCATATACACAGGGGGGGGGTGAATCACCACACACACACACACACACACACACACACACACACCTGTAGTGGTGCCAACAGAGAAACTGGCTCGCTGGAGTTGGCACATGAAACTCGGCCGCTCTTAAAAAAAAAGTCGTGCAGCACTACAAACCGGTGTGCAGCTCCTCTCTCTTTTAGATCTCCGGCCATTTATTCTCTCTGTTTCTTTCTCGGGGGGCTGCGAACCCAGCAGCACATCAACTACACACAGCCTTTTTCTGTGGGAAAAAGAGCAGGCCCATATTAGGACAGATCCACCACACACACTTTCACACACATAACACTCTCTCTCTCTCTCTCTCTCTCTCTCATGCATACACACACACTACTGCTTAGAGACGGTTATTAGAGTCGATGACCCCCTGCAAGATAAAAGTGTCAGAGGTCGAGGTGAGGGATTATCGGCGCCACAAACTATGGGTGAGTGAACGGATAGAAGCAAAAAACGAAGGGGAAAAAAGTAAATAAATAAAATTAAAAAACCTCAATAATGGATGGTGGACTGCTAGGCTTTTAGGTGTAAGTTCACGCAAAGTTTGCAAAAGTAGAGGGAGTGTGGGGGAGAGGAGAGGAGAGGAGGAGAGGGGAGAGGAGGGGATGAGGTGAGAGGAGAGGGGAGGAGAGGAGAGGAGGGGAGAGGAGAGGAGAGGAGGGGATATGAGAGGATGGGGGATGAGAGGAGAGGAGAGGAGAGGAGAGGAGAGGTGGGGAGAGAAGAGGAGCGGAAGAGAGGAGGGGAGGAGAGGAGAATAGAGGGAAGAGGAGAGAGGAGGGGAGAGGAGAGGAGGGGAGAGGAGAGGAGAGGAGGGGAGGAGAGGAGAATAGAGGAAAGAGGAGAGAGGAGGGGAGAGGAGAGGAGAGGAGAAAATAGAGAGGGAAGGAAAGAAAATTACAGTACAGCATCAGACAGAGGCATCAAGCTCAGTAAAGGCAGCAGCTCAGTGTTAATGTCTGGAGGATAAAGAGACAGAGAGACTGAGTAACAGCAGAGCCCATAATCCAGAGTCTGGACATTGGGATTCAGTCTTTCAGAACACTGTTAATAAGGATGTGACATTTTACAACACGAGGAGAGGAGAGGAGAGGAGAGGAGAGGAGAGCAGAGTTGTCTGTAATGCCTCAGTACATTTGACCATGTTTGAAGGCCTAATAAGACCAAGCAGAAACAGAAGGGGGAAAAATCAATTTGGCCCATCAATATACAGTATGCCTGGGGCTAATACAATATCCAAATGGAGCATAGTGTTTGACTGTCTTTTAGTCAGTCTCTCAGTCTCTCCTATCTGCCTGACAGACGGACAGGACTGACTGGGTTTTTATCACTAATTTAAAACAGTAAATTGAGAAAGGACCTCCCTCTAGTGGTAGAAATAAGAACAACAGCTACTGCATCTCTATCTCCAGTGATGACCCCGTTCACAGAGGAAGCATATTGATTACCAGTGCTAGCATCGCTGTCATGCTGTTGAACTCTGACCCTGACAGAGAGAGACAGACATTTTGATTGTACTATTGCTGCTATAGTTGTCGATATTAATATACTATTGTTTATGTGCTGAAAACGAATTAGCTATTCACTATAAAACTGTTAACATTGCAAACTGTTAATGTTTGCAATGTTACTGCAAGAGAAGCCCTGCATTGCTTTGGCTTTAGGGGTCCAAGCATGTAGTGCTAGAACACTATTGCATTTGGCTGGAATTCTTCTTTCTTTCTTTCTTTCTTTCTTTCTTTCTTTCTTTCATTCTTCCTTCCTTCCTTTCTCTGCGTAGCGCGGTCAGAGTGGAGGACCCGAGAGCTTTCTTTTTCTCCCCCACTACTCAATTACTGTAATGAACATTTAAAAAGGAAAAGAAAATCTCATTTTGAGCATAGGCAAACCACCCCAGTATCTTTATGTCTCAGAGATAATGTTTGGATCAATTTGACCCGGTTAAGTGTATGGAGACTATGTAGGAGTAAAAGGGTCAAAATTAGGCCAAAACTTATTAGCTTTTTGCAAATGTTAGAGATAACGTTGATTGCACACTTCCTCCTTCAGTATTTCTTTAACTAAATTTGTCAACACACACACACACACACCCTACCCACCACCTCCCGCCCCTCTATTATGTAACTGCTATCGTCAGTGATTGTGAATGTTTCAACCTCTGTGTTGAAAAATCAGCTTCTTTATCACTAGACATGTGTTTCCATAATGCCTGCTACAGTACAGTAAACTGCAGTCCTTTACCAAGCTAAGGCTGTTATGTACATAGCCTTGTACCCATGATTTTTTTCATGTTTTTCTCTGTTTTTCGTGTTATTCCTGCAGGAATAAAGGTGTGTTTTGAAGAAATGTGCAAAGACACTGTAACAGTAGAGTGCAAATAAATGTATTCAAATAAAATGATTCAGTTGTTCATTTGTGTAAAGTGGATTGGAAGATGACAGGAGTTCAGAAGTGGACTGCAGGTGAGAGGGCAGTCAAGCAGGGCTTTGGCTCATCTGCTTCTGTCTGGCCGGTCTGTTGGAGCGGAGTCTCTGCTGTTGCAGATTTCTTGTTCTTCCTCCGGAATATGCGGGATATCCAAGAAAAGAAGCCATGCTTCTTCTTCTTTGGTTTTGTCAACAGGCTGTCTTTGGCACTGGAACTCTGAGGTCCTGTAGGTTTGACCAGTTGGACGGATGAAAGTGTCTTTTCCAGGGTCAGACCGGACAGATCCTTGGTGACAGTTTCAACCACAAGGCTTGGTGGAGCTTTGACCTCAACCTGGATGGCTGGAGCCTCAGACTCCTGAAGCAGGTAGGTTGATCCTTCCTGAAGCAGGTGAATCAGGGTGTATTCAGCAGGAGAGACGGGGAGAGCCTCCTCTGAGGTGGAGATATTGTCAGGTCCAGCAGAGAGGACAGAGACTTCTGTTCCCTCACAACATTCAGGTTGATGCAGGACGGTGACAGAGCTTTCAGCAGCGGCCTCAGTCTGTGCACAAGAGTTGACCGTTTCCTTCTTGATGATAGAAGGAGTTTGTTCTTCCTTCTTCTCCAAGTCCTGGAGGAACAGCATCAGTTTGGAATCAGCTCTGACGATTGGCTCCCATTCATCAAGATGATCTTGAGTAGGGGCATGGTGTGCAGCACAGGCAGCCATAAATGTAGAACTCACTGATGATGAAGCATTCATGTGCTTTTCACCAAGTTCCTCCTCCTCCAGGAGGACTGAGAGGAACTGCATCAGGTGAGAATCAGTGCTGCTGACAACAGGTCCCCATTTGTCAAGCTGGTCCAGAGTCAGCCCATGCTGTGGGGAGCAGTCAACTACAAATCTAGAGAGATGTGATGAAGTGTAGAGGAGCTCCTCACCAAATCCCTCCTTCTCCAAGTCACAGTGGGATTTGACCAGTGGCTCCCACTCATCCAGGCAGTCCAGAGTGGATCCACAGGGTGAGCAGCAGTCAGCCACAAATCCAGATGTGTCACATGGGGGAGCATAGAGGTATCTCTTTCCAACTGCCTCCAGGTGGTAGTCATCGTCAAAACCAAAGGGGGAGCGCTGAAGCTGACTCAGTCTCTCAATGATTTTGAAGTCATCAGTCACTGGAGCCTCAACAAGGCAGAGCAGGTTGGACTGAGCCTCAACATGCTGAGCTGGGTGGATGGATGCTCCAGCATTACCTAACGCTGTGTCCTCGGTCATGAGAGGAGACTCTTTCTCTGAGGGAGGAAGGTCTCCTTTGTCCATATCCAAGAGAAGTTTGTATGCTGGTGAAGCTGCACTGGCTATTGGTTCCCATATATTGAGGCTTTCAAATCCACAATCAGGTTTGGAGCCGAGACCAACAGCAGACTGAGGTGAGAGGTCACAGTCGAGCTCAGCAGGAACTCCAGAGAAACTAGAGGCTTCAGCATAAAGGTACTGCTCCTTATTCAGGACTTTCGTAAACATGCAGTTGATGTTTTCATGGCGATCGTCATTAAGGGCATTGAGTCGAGCGACCATTTGCATGGATGCTGAAAGAAATGCAATGGCAACATCTTAATGATCAAATAACCATAAGGCCACCTGATGGAGCTTCATTCAAGGTCAACATGCTTCATCATAGCTTCATCTTATGCTTTTCATCATAGTTTTCAACAACACATCGAACTGTCGATTTACAATGTAAATCAAACTAAGGAAGAACTAGGCTCAAATGTAAATCCTTCAACACAGACAAGTCTATCCGGACTATCTGTCTCTTGTTTGTCTCTTCAGCAAAGTCCTCTCTACTAATCTTTTTCTGTTAAATAATAAACATATAAATGTGGCTTACCAAGATGGGAATCACTCTCCATGTTTTCCTTTCAGAAAGGTGGATATTGTTGATGTTTCTCCAAATAAAAGCAACGCGAGTTTTCTGTCTCATGTGCAGGTGAACACTGTTCAGAGATGAAACTGAGTCTGTCTGTCTGTGTTCAGGTCAGTCTGTCTTTATGACACTGACTTTCTAAACTCTATGAACTCTGCTGCATTCTGTCCAGCTGCATTATGACTCATGAGATGAAGCTCAGGCTCCAGTAAACTTTGATGACAGAGATGTCTCACTTTGCATATAGTTTATAACCTAAACATGATTAAAAAAAACACATAATTTAATATTTGGAATTTGTATTAACATAACCTATTTTTTATGCAGGAAACATCTTTGACTATTTAATTGCTCATTCCTATTGCATTTCACTGTTTTAAGCCACAAGTTAGCTCATTCTAATCTTACCTGCTATCATATCTGAGGGGATACTTTAGGAAAATAATTTGATTTTGTTATTCAGTTATTCATCTTCAAGTCGGCTTTTCAGCCATATAATTTCTCTTTTCCAAAACAACCCATGCACTTAATAGAAACCTGGGTGGCACTTTACAATGGCCTTTTTTTTTTTTTTTTTACTCTTTTCGAGTATTAACCTGTGTATTGAGCTATGGAAAAGTTGTAAGCACACAATATACCTGATGGAAATCTCCCTGATACATAACGTACTTACAACAGTAACAACACAGTGTAACTTCAAAGTGTACAAATATCATATACTAAACGAAATACTTACAAAACAGTTCAGCACCTGACACAGTGCCAAATTATGTGACATTTCCCTCTTTTCTTTAGGCTACTGAATTAATGTTATGTTGTGCCTCACTGAGCACTTAGGTGATACTTCTAATATATGGTTTGTAACTACATGGTCTGACTTTGGAACTGTTTACCACTATCATAGATAGTGGTGTATAATAGAACTGGAATTGGTACAATTAAATTAATATGAATCACTGAGATCAGGTGTTTCAGTAAAGTTGACCTGTTTTACATTATAGAGAACATTATGACCCGAAGCTTGGGGCCAAAGACAGGTATTTGGTATATTAGAGAATTAATATGAATCACTGAGAGCAGGTGTTTCAGTCATAGTCATAGATTGGTTTCAGTACAGTTTATTAGTGCAGTCTATGGGGGAGCGTTGGATGGGCGGGGTTTGCATCATGCGCAGCGCACGTGTCTTCCGGCCGTCTTCCGGATTTTCCGTTGAGCATGCGTCCGACGCACGACAGTTGATGGTTTTGTTTACATCTCCGTGTTTCCATGTGTCCTGCGCAATTTCGTCTGTAAAGGTAAACTACCTATCTATATCTTATGTTTGGGCAGTGGTGGGTAGTTTCCCGGGCTAGCTATCCAAAGAGCAGTGTTTACTCTGATTTACAGACAGCTAACTGTGCTAGCATGCTAACCAGCGTTGGCTTCTCAGTGGGGGCTTCTGAAACAACCATCTACTGTGCAACGTTATGTATGTGGTGCTGCTCCCATACCAGTATTTACCCTAATTTCTTTGAAGCAATGATGGTTTGAGTAATGTAATGTTTGGGTGTACGTGTATTATTTGGCATACATTACCGATTCCTGCCCCACAAAACCTAAGAACTGTACCTGCACGAGTAATAAAACTCAAGAAATGGAATCGAAATTCACCCCCCGCCCAAACAATACACGTTTGCTGGTACAAAACTGGACTATTTAGTAGCATTTAGAAGCATATTTTTTGTTGATAAGAAAGATAAAACCCTGGTCCTGGCTTTTGCCTTTAAAACACACAAAAAGTAGTTGGCTGTTTGACTTGTATGGCAGGTTTGTCCTCTGCAAGCGGTTGGTTTTCTGTGGGAAGCCAGTAGCCACCACCTTAAACGTTAGTTGCAAACTGCCATAAAACCGAAAGAAGAAGAAGAAGAGCACACACCTCAAGGCAACCATCTTGTTTTTCCAGGGCCAGGATGACGGCCACCGAGCCTGCCAGCCTGGAGAGCCTGCGCGTGCTGTACCAGAACGACGACTACATCGTGGTGGACAAGCACTGGGACATCCGCATCGACAGCAAGATGTGGTACGAGAAACACACCGTGCAGGCCCAGCTCAGACACCGCTTCCCCCAGCTGGCCGACCCCGACACCTACTACGGCTTCAGGTCAGGACCACTGTAACACCAGGCACAACACATGTACACGAATGGGTCTTGGTCACTTTGGTGCAGAGACATACTGATAACTTACAGAGTTTCTTACTACATACTGGCATGTGTAAGTTGTACTATGGACTGTAAACTATACATATCACTCTACATACATACTTTCAACTTTCTCTGTCTTTGTGTGAGTGAGAAATGAGTTGATATGGGGTACTGGTGTTAAGATTGACTAGCCAGAAGTGTATGTATTTTAGTTTTTCCAGCTCCAAAAACATATAAGAGAGGCTGTGTTAGACACATATATCACAATATTTCACAAAGATTTGGCGGTATCTAATAATTATAATAATAATTATTATCATTAATAGACTAGAAATTTGATTTAATGTAGAAGAAATAAAATACCAAAACCAAGGGGAAAAAAACCTTGACCAAAAAAAACCTCTCCCCCATGATAAAATTGTATATGGTGATATTTTGGCGGGACAGTATGGTGATGTAAAATTTTGGATATTGGCCAAGCCTAGTGCCTATGTGTACAGACATAGTCTGAGACCGAATAGGAGTTTAAGGGTTCAGTGGGGAGATTTGATAAGTGAAGGTTACCTAAAGGGTGAATCAAATAGCGTATTGTTCAGCCTCAGCGTTGCGGACCAGAAATATTGCATATCTTCATATACATCAGCAAAGTTGTCAGCAAGAATAAATTGCAGCCCGAGTGCGAGCCTCTGTCTCCCCGGCCACCAGCTGATCCACAGAGTGTGTGGCAGCGAGAATTTGACACTAGAGATTAGGATGGCTCATCAGCTCGTCAAAAGCTGCTGCGGCGGCAGTGAGAGAAGACCTCAGCGAAGGGCAGAGTTGTGAAAATGCAGGAGTAGAGAGAAAACTTGTGACTGGCTGCTGCATAAATAAGCTGTTATATATCCATCTAGAGACATGTAGTACGACTGGAGTACTGGCAATCGTAATAGCCATATGAATCATTGCTCTGGTAGGAATGAACTTGCAGTGAATGTGCAGTGGTTGGGAGCAAACAACAGTATTGTGTGTGTGTGTGTTTAGAGGATGAAGTTACTCTGGGCTGGTGTTTGTAAAGCCTCTCAAATGCTTTTTGCAGAATCAGTTTCACACCATAATGAATGAGCCGAAGCAAGAATCGATCATTAATCCCAGTTTACGAGAGTTTACTCTGTAGTTTCTGTAGTACTTTTCACTGGCAGGCTAACTCAAATATGTGCGAGACAGTGAGAGACAAAGAGACCAGCAGAAAGACACCAGAACCATTACAGAGAAGTGTTAATGAGAAGGGGACTCATCGTTCCCCTCGCACCCCCCCCGCCAGGTTCTGCCACCAGTTGGACTTCTCCACCAGCGGGGCTCTGTGTGTCGCCCTCAACAAGGCCGCTGCCGGCCGGGCCTACCGCTGCTTCAAGGACCGCACCGTCACCAAGGCCTACCTCGCCCTGGTATGGAAACACACACACTATAGAACTTATTCAGAAGACAGCAAATCTACTGTCTATGTAACTCTGTCTATAATACATCTTAATAGTAAAATCTCTAAATTACATATATCCAATTATTATTGTGTGCCAGTTGCTTGTTTCTGATATATTTCTTTTGTAATTCTAACTATATTCTAACCTGTATTTTCTATTGCATATAATTGTTATTATATCTGAACGTGCTTGGTTCCTACTCCTCTCACTTGTGTATAATAAAAGAAGATAAGAAAACAAAATTCATTACTGGTATTGTTTTCCAGGTGCGCGGCTGGGTGGAAGAGGAGACCCGAACTCTGGACTTCTCCATTGGCAAGAACTCCTCAGAGGGCAAAACACACATGATGTGTATCGAGGGAACAGAGGGTACATGAACCTGCCACAGCTAGCTCTGTGTGTGTGTGTGTGTGTGTGTGTGTGTGTGTGTGTGTCCAATACTAATCAGTTCTTGAAAGACTCTTTTCTTCTCGTGGATTTGTTTTATTGACATTCAGGAAGCCTATTTATTCGCCAACGCACCTAATTCACATTTTATTTTTTGTGACATTTCAAAAGTTTGTAAATAAGTTCTTTGTCTGCTCCTGACTCTCTTATCATCTCTCTCTCCTCCCCTCCCCTCCTCCTCCTCCCCTCAGGCTGTGAGAACCCCAAGCCTTGCCAGACTGAGGTGACAGTGTTGGAGTATGGAACGTATGATGGAGATCCTGTCACCAAGGTGCTGCTGCAGCCGCTCACTGGTAACTGCACTCATCAATATTTTTTTTTTTTAGTAATAAGCTCTACTTTCATGGCAGAACTGATCAGAATGAGTGCCACTTTTTCCAGTGGTCGATATCAAATGACAGGGAATGTAGCAGCTTTTAAACAAGTTTAATGTGTAAAAACTCTCTTTCCCTCCCTCTCTCGCTCCCCACCTCTCCCCCCCCCAGGTCGGACCCACCAACTAAGGGTGCACTGCAGCGCCATGGGCCACCCCATCGTCGGAGACTTCACCTACAGCCTGGGAGCAGACGACGCCCCCTACCGCATGATGCTGCACGCACACCTCCTCCACATGCCCCTGGAAGCCCAGCCCCTGCAGGTGTCCGCCGGAGACCCCTTCGTTCCCGCCGTGGACCCCAAGTGGCTCCCGCAGCGCTCGCTACGGACGCCGGAGGCCACCGCGGAGGCTCTGCTGGAGCGCAGGGTGGAGGAGGAGAGGAAGAGCAGAGAGGAGGAGGAGGAGAGACAGAGGAAGGAGAAGGAGGAGAGGAGGAAGGGGAGGAGGGGACAGAGGTGTGAGGAGGAGAGCGAGCAGCAGAGGAGGCACTGTCAGGAGTGGCTGAGTGAATGGGCTGGGGACTGATGCTGTTCAGTAGCACAGTGTTGTTATTTATTTAAGTTGATTTTAGCTGTTATTTATCTGAGGAAGGCGTGTTGAGCATGTTCTGTTGCAGCAACCCGCTCCTTTACATTCACACAGTTACACACATTCATATCTGGAAGCTCACCAACACCCTAACACTGTCATATACAAGCTACTAAAAACATTAGGCTAGATGAAAATAACTTCTATGAATAGTGAGAAGAAGGAAATATATTTCTTGGTTGTTTGTATTAGCCTTGTTCACTAAAGTTTCTATAAAATGCTATTTTTTAATCTTTATGTATCAAAGGAAGACTTTTGCTGAGCATGTATACTCTCTTTCTGCTCCACATTCATTCACAACTGGGCTGCTCCCCTGCAGCTGCTGAGAGTTAAGTGCCTTGCTCAAGGATAGCTGGATGAGGTGTGGTGGAAGGGGATTTATCCACAACCGATGTGGAGATTTGAACCAGTGACTTTGGAGTCACAAGCCTGCTGCTCAAACCTTGTTAGGTACCACTGTCCCAACACATGAAGGGTTTCATTCCAAAATGCAACATAACAATTTTGTAAAAGGTTTGCTACCTGTAATATCAGTCAACATTTCAAAAACAAGGATGATTCTGCCACTTTCATGCCAGCAATCATATATAACACAACATAAAATACAATAAAGACGCATAATATCACCACAACATAGACCATGCAGACAAACATCCTTCGATAAGGTCAGACAGAGTGGTAATAGCTCAACATAGTGTACAAAAGTGGCTCAATGCAAAATACAAAGTTCCTATACAGCTACAAGAAGCTACATTATTTCATGTGCAAATTTCCTTGGAGATAAATACGTTTCTGGATGTTTTTTTTTTTTTTACCACATGTCAAAAGAGTTCATTTAAAATTTGTAGTTGTGTCAAAGCATAGTTTTTCATCCACAATAATGATTTCTAGTTGTCCAGTTCAGTATTTGTGCCTTTTGTAGCAGGATTGGGAAGAGGTTGTAAGCTTCTAAAATCAGTCTACACATCAGCTGCAGCAATCATTAGTAAAGTGGGAAGAACACAATCCTGGGGGAGCCAGTGGATGAAAACGGTCACTCCAAGAAGGAACTGTTAACCTGAATGCACTGAGATCTGCTTATATCCAGCCCACAATGCTCATGTCTAACTTGAAATGTGACACAAGCTTACCTGCAAGTATGTAGAGCTGATGTGAAAGGCTGAAGAGAAGTCAGAGAGCAGGATCCTCACCTGGGTCTCTGGTGCCTGTAGACGTTGATACCACAGATGAAGTAATATAAGTATAGCATCTTACAACCACCTGCCAACTGCAAATTGAAATGGATCAAATGCTTTGTCAACTTGGAGATGAAATGGAAACCCATTAAATCAGACTTTTTCCACTGACCCCGGACTACTTTTTTTCTGTAAAGAGGCTGAAAAGAGAGTTTGGCTCAATTGTGTGAACTTGCATGAAAACTTTGATTTCAAGCTAAAAAGGTGAAGGGGGGTGAAATGAAAATCTCATTCAGAACACAAGCAGAAAGAAGCTGGTTTAAGCATTTTTCTGCTGTTAAAGGCAGAAATTTACTGCTCGGCCTTCAATGCATGACTCTCACCAACTTTAATGAAAACATGGCTTTCTGCTGTAGGCTACTGACACGAGCTCAAGTTGCATAAAAAGTTAATTCCTGGCTAACAGTGAGATTAACCCCCCTAAAAACTCCTACAAGTACAAATAACAGTAAGAGAGAAAGGAGAGAGTGAACACTGATCTGAGATGAAATTCTGATTGGAGTGAACTTAAAATAGGCTGGCTGAAAGTAAGAAAGCATCATTTTATAGCGATTACGCGTTAAGACTACATTGCCCATAATGCCACAGTGCTTTGGTAGAAAGTTGGCAGGTCAACCAGGAAGTTAGAGGAAAGTCTGACGACTGGCATCCAAGGAGGTGCATCGCGAAATGAAACTACAAGTGATTGCTGCTGAATCGGATGAACCTGCACTGTAGTCTGAAAACCAGTAGCACAGAGTAGGATTACGAGAGCTGTTATGTTTATGAAAGTGAAATAAAAACTTGTTAGCTTCGATTTAGCCCAGCTAATAGGTAGGAAGAAATAGGCACCTGGTCAAAATGAGCTCCGAGGACTTCAGATTCTCTGAGGTTTTCTCCTATGAGAGTTTGGTTCATGCTGTGGCTGGAGCAGTAGTAAGTAAACGTTTTGACTCCTTATGTCGAATAGCCTTGTTATGAGTTTAGCGTTATAGCTCTGCAATATGATTTGGAAAATACAGAGGTTGTCTTTCTTGGCTTCCACTTACGTAATGCAACAACGTTAGTCTGTTTGGTTATTTCTCACTAATAACTGATACATGCCCTTCACATATAGAGTGAACGTCACACAAAGCTCCATTCAAAATTGAATGTTGCCTTGTGTTTTCGCAAAGGTACCGTTGTATACACAGAAACTGTGGCTCAATCTTTAACTTCTGAATCATTAAGATGCACTTTTCCATTCGGCATGCATATAATCTACCAAGCAGAACTTATTTGAGTAAAACTTCAACTTTTCGAATTGGTTTTCCCACAAACTTCCCCCCAACAAAATACAGTTCTGAGGGCGGTAGTGTGAACCAGTTCCAAATTTGGGATTTTATTTGAAATGTGAGCTACTTGATGAATTACCTGTATGCCGAATTGAAGAGTGTCCGTTAACGGTTGAGAGAATATATTGAGTTACATTTTATACATGTTCCTTTGCCAATAAGCAAGGCCACATTAAATTGCCAGATTTTTAAATGGAGTTTAGCATGACGTTTTCTTACGATTGAAAGGCACGTATTGAGGCTTGTCTGTCCGTGATAGACGGTCACATGTTAATGAACACTTATTGTATTTCAGGGAAGTGTGACTGCAATGACGGTGTTCTTCCCCCTTGATAGTGCCAGACTAAGACTTCAAGGTATATAATAGTAGTGGTGTAGTCATACTAGCATAAGTAATAGTAATTACCATTTTCTTTGTTATTTAAACTCCCCTCTTTTGTTTATGTTCAGTGGATGAGAAGAGGAAGGCCAAGTCAACACCAGCCATTCTGGCAGAGATTGTCAAGGAGGAGGGACTGTGAGTACAATGACACTAACAGACTGGTTTTGAACCCAAATCTTACCTGCAGTCAATAGGGATTCCTGGATTTGTGGTCTGTTTCCCACTAACAGAAAGGATGCGTGGGTCTTGGTCGGGTAGATGTAAATAAACAAATGGACTTTATGGACTTTGTACATGAGTCAAGATCAACAGAAAGCCTGGGCACCCTTTTCAGTATCCAACATCTGGTGTATACCTTGAAAATGTACCAACTTTTAATGATCATAATATTTTTTTAGTCCGCGCTGCTTTCAGAAGAACATATGCTACAATCAGTTGGACCTAGATAAGCCTCACCCGAAAGTGACACGTGTTCCTCTGTTTCCTGTCCCCCCCTGCAGTCTGGCTCCTTACAGAGGTTGGTTCCCTGTCATCTGCAGCCTGTGCTGCTCCAACTTCGTCTATTTCTACTGCTTCCACAGCCTGAAGGCCAGCTGGCTGAGGGGCCAGAAGTCCACGCCCGGCAGTGACTTACTCATAGGCATCGCCGCAGGTGAGAGGGGATCGTCCCATGAGAATTGAACTCCTGAAGCCCGGCAGTGCTATTGTCATGCTCTACTCATTACGCTGTACAGGACCGCTCATTGTTCTACACAACTACCACTGGGATGTTTAGTTTATTAAGTTTATTAAGTACTCACATGGCAGCTGACAATTCATCTGAAATATGTGAGCATCACAATAGTGTTTAGTTTAAAAGGTACACATCATGATAAACACGAAGAAATAGTTAGTATAGTTAGTATTTGTGTTAGTGATGTTACTGGCACCTGAGTTTTAACTCTAATCCCCCCCTTCTCTGTCTAGGTGTTGTGAATGTACTGGTCACCACTCCTCTGTGGGTGGTCAACACCAGGCTGAAGCTTCAGGGGTCAAACTTTCGCAACGCAGACATCCGTCCCACCAGCTACTCTGGCATTCTGGGTAAGTAGCTATTGTCTGAGTTGGATATTGATTGATTGAACTTTTGTGGCATGATGCTCTCGTTATGGCATCTTTCTCTTTCCTTTCTCACCATAGCTTCTCACTTTTTCCCGTTTTGCAGACGCGTTTGTGCAGATCGTCCGCGACGAGGGCTTGGGAGCGCTGTGGAACGGCACCTTCCCCTCCCTGCTGCTGGTGCTGAACCCCGCCATCCAGTTCATGCTCTACGAAGGCCTGAAGAGGCAGCTGAGGAGAGGAGCTCACAAAGAGGTGAGTGAGAGAGAGAGAGAGAGGAGGGATGGAAGGAGGGAAATGAGTGAGGGAAGGAAAGCTTAGGAAGAAGGGAGGATTTATGAAGAACAATGTGGGAATGCAAAGGAGGGAAATTGCATCAGATCATCCCATCATCTGGATGAGTAAATTCCTGATATGTAGAGGCTCAGTAATCCTGTTCACATGATTTTTGTGCGGCTTAAGCAGAAGAGAGAAGTAATATAGAAGCAATTATAACAACATCGGGGGGAAAAGGGAATTTTTTCTTGGCTGTGCATGCTCTTTTTCACACCACACTGGTTCCAATTCGTACATTTTCACATATTCACACTTAAGAACATCCCAGTAAACCCACAGGCTTCTCTTGTTGGCCACTGAGCAGCGCCACAGGAGCAACTGTGGTTAAGTGTATTGCTTAAGGACATGTTGATGGTAGCTGTTAAAGGAGGGAGAGAGCGTTAGTCCGTTAGTCGTTCACTTTCCCAGCTGGTGTGGGAGTTTGAACCCAGCGCCCCCCCCTTGCTTCTCTAACCTTTAAGCTACTGCTGTTCCACTGATTGGGAATATAACAATGCACATAATCTGTAGGCGTAGGTATCAAACATGGATAGAGCTTATTGTCTTTGTAGAAAAACTTGATTATTTTCCTTTTTTCCCACAAGCTATCGTCTCTGGAAGTCTTCCTGATTGGTGCCATTGCCAAAGCTGTTGCCACCATTCTTACATACCCACTACAGACTATACAGTCCATCCTTAGGGTAGGTTGTGTGTGTGTGTGTTCACGCATGCTTGTAAAATGTCAGACCTAGATGAGTCTACAGAGTTACGATTTTGATTTTGTGAGTATACAATAAAGAAGAAAGGATATCTGAAGCCTAATTTTATGTTCTTTGCTATTTTTATTAATAGTTTGGTCAACTTAAAGAGCCAACAGACAAGTCACAACTACTGACCAGTCTGAGGACTATCAAGTGTCTGCTGGTCAATAGAGTGAAGTGGGTACACACACACACACACAAACACACACAAAGATATTCAAAATCAGTCAACATTAACTGCTTTTAAATATTACCAACATAACTACTTTTGAACTTTTTATATGATTTTTAAGCTTAATATTATTAGGTTTTCAACTAAGGTTGCACAGGTAATTGTGTATAATTGTATAGCTCAATTTTAGTTTCTGCATCAGTAATCATGCATATTGCAATATTAAATTTGACAAAGAATGCCTGCAGCAATTAAATAGTCAAGATGTAGATAGAAGATGCAAAAATAGTGGTAGAATAACATGTTTTTAAATGATTGTTTTTCAAATTGTGATCACAATGTCTATCATCATATCCATAATCATGCACCTCTGTTTCAAACCTACCTCCTCTGTGCAGGAAGAAAATACACAATATTCAAATTGCATAAATAAATGTTGATAAGACTTTAACTGAGTTTTCCTGTCTTGACCCCTGGTGCCCTGCTGCAGGAAGTACGGCATGCTGGGTCTGTTTAAAGGCCTGGAGGCCAAGCTGCTGCAGACGGTGCTGACCGCCGCCCTCATGTTCCTTCTCTATGAGAAGATCGCCAGCAGCACCTTCAGAGTCATGGGACTCTCCAGGCCGGTCTACAAGAAACGCTAGCCGGCCGGACGCTGCGCAGCCAGGGCCGCTCCAGGGAATCGCAGCGCTTACTGGCCGAGGAAGTGTTTATTTTTACATATCCCTCCCATACACATATACATACTGCACATTAATGATTTCACTAGAGGGAAAATATTTCAGTAGATATTTGCCATGTATGGAAGGCTGTTGAGCGTTCCAAAATGAATCCATATCGCTGTCGGGTAAAAACCTTGTATCTCCAGATTGTTGACTTTTCAGGAATATGTGGCCTACTGGACAGTCTCTGCTTTGTACTTTATTCTTTTCATTTGAATTCATCTGTAACACTCGGTCTTCAAGTTCTTCCATGAGAATACTATCTATTAATACAGCAGGTGGCTTTCAAAGTCATGTCACAGAGCTGGATGTGTGACCTGTATACACATACTGTACCTGGGTGCTGCCCACTACAGCTGCAATCTCTATCATGATCATCTTATCAACAGCTGTTGATATAGCACAGATGGATGTGTTGTTCCCATCACCTGGCATGGGCTTGATCTGTCTGTTTGACAAATGTGATATACCAGTATGTTTCAAAAATGGCTATACAGTTTTTAATCATTATAATGAAAATCAGAGATGTATCATTTTAGTCATTTTTTAACTTCTTTAGTCATTTTAACAGAATAATTCATCAGTCAGTAGTCTGTCAATAGTGTAATAGGTGCACCTGGAAACAGGAAAAATATGTAATAATACAGTTTGAAACTGTGTGTATGTGTATACATACAGTATGTATATATATATGCTTCTCTTGTGCTGGTCATTCAATGTTCTTCCATAGTGAGGACTGGGAATTTCCAGTGGTCCTTGTTCCAGGGTTTCTCCAGAAAAATGAATTAATTATAGTTAATAGATTAATTTCACTATGCTTTCACCAGGAGCCATCACAATGAAGGAATGTGTCAGGATAATAACTTATTATTGTCATGTGACTCTATACCAACAACAATATTCTTTGATTGGGCCCATAGAGCTAAAATTATCAAATGAGGGTCTGTGGTCCTATGTGTGTCATTTTTTGAGTCCTTGACATGAATATATTTAGGGAACCTTCATCCTAAAGCACTGTAGTAAACTTTGACCTCTGCATTGACCAGTACAGCCTCTGCTGAAAGAATATGATACTGAATGCCACTACATCTCAGTACATCAGTACCTCCTTTAATTACTTTAGAAGAATGTTTTACTTTATTTATTAAAAGTGACTATCTCTTACACTGCACATGGTTCTTTTAAATCAGTGGCTCGCTTGACAAACAACAAACTGCAGTGATGACGTGTCTGTTTGTGCCGGTGGTGTTATTCATACTTTCATGGCTGTCATATTATAATTGCACTAAGATGTCATGAGAATGTACTTCCGAGGCTGGCAGGTATGGATGACTGTGCAAACATAAAATTCCACAAAATGTTTTTTATAATAAATACATTGATATCTTAGTTTTCTTCCATTGATTTCAACTGTATTGACCACTGTGTGACCAATCAGCTCTATATCTATTCAGTCTCCATCAGGGCTGCCCTTCTACCACTGGACCATGTTTTGGAAAAATTATGGCAGTTATGTTTAAACTGGAAATCAGCTCTCCAGTGCCCCCATGTTGTTGGATTGGGGCAATAATGGCAAGCAGATAGACCCTTCTTAATAATGGAGGGTTTGCCTCTTATTATGTCCGCTGATAGGCCACAAAGTTTGATGGTGTTGTTTGATGGAAATTACGTGCCTTTTTATGAGAAGCCACAATGACCAAACCTTCCACAACGTTTCATGGTGTTGCATGAAACTCTCTTACCTCTGCCAAAGGAGCTGGCAGAGGCAAGAGAGTGGAACACGAATCCACATAAACCCAGGTTAGCCACATTTCCTATTTATATTTTACCCACATTCTCAAGATAATGTAAATCTTTGTGTTATAAAATTAGTCATTAGATAAATAATATGAACTCCATCCATTGTTAATTTATCTATTGGCAGATTTGGCAGCAAAAAATCAGTGACCAAGAAAATTAATAGGACAAAGATCCTACTGAATGTGTTCACCAGTCACACCAGTATGTAAGCAACTGTGTATTTTGCTGGCAGTGGAAGACAGAATAGACAGTTAATGACACATACAATCTGTACTTTTGTTTATATATTGGTCATCCACAATATAAACTGTTAATCGTTTGCTGGAGTTATGAGTTATTTACCATTACCTCACTGGTAGGTCATTGTGTGGAGTTGAGTGGACAGGGTCATTTTATAGTCAAATCACGGTTCAAGGTTTTCTGCTGCCTTCATGTGCCCCTCGCACTTTATGAAACTGATGTTTTAATGAATTAGACAACAGTTGTTGTATATAGTACTTCTGCCATCAATTGTTGACACATATTTAATACTGTCTGCCCTCTAAACGTCAAATCTCCACAACTTGGGGAATCATAAAAAATTCCAGACTTTCCCAGTCTGTGTACCACTTTGTTGCTTCGTTCACGTGCGTATAAACTGTGGTGACATTCCCCATATTCCCGCCAGCACTTGAAAGCAGCATCGGCACAGACACGTGGAAATGTAATGAGCGCCTGCGCAAACGGACACACGAGTGATAGGCATAAGCACACGGATTAGCACTGCAGTCAAACGGTGAACGGTCTATCCCGATGCTATACAAATCTCCTAGTTACGACACAGTGAGCGTGGCTGTAGCTCGGACTTTCACAATTACGTAAGCACTTCAACGTCTGTGGACCTATCTGACAACATACCTAGTATTAAGGTTAATTTGTGCCTTTTCACTGCCATGGATTCAAGAGTCACCAAGGAAGCCGAGAAGAACTGCGTCCTGTGCTGCCAAGATCTCGATATATTCGCCTTAGGAAAATGCGATCACCCGGTGTGTTACCGCTGCTCCACCAAAATGAGGGTGCTGTGCGAGCAGAAGTACTGCGCCGTCTGCCGGGAGGAGCTCGACAAGGTGCGGTGTCCTCCGCTACTCCACCTCGGGGATGGAGCCTGGTTGTGTTAGCTAGGCCGCATCGTTTTGGCAGTTTGATTGAAAAAAGAACCAGCGGAGTAGCTATGATGAATTAGTAATGATTATTAATTATTAATCAAAATCAGTGTTGGCATACAAAATATAGCCAGCTGTTTCTACGAACTAACTACTCAGACTTTTCTTAGCTAGCTAACTGCCTAGCCATGGTAGCTAACGTTAGCACACCCATCAACGTAACGGGTTAGTCCCAGTTAGTAACCAGTTGACAAGTGTAACCAGTCTGACCAACATTGCCAGCCTTATGCCATTTACTTCAGGGCGGGGAATTTGTGCCTCAACTAACTGTCTATTTATTTAATCTAACAAATTAGCAGTTAGCTTGCAAATTAGCAAACAGTAGCACGCTAAATAGCTTGCCGGCGGTAGCTAGCTAGGTAGTTGTTACTACTTGGTGATTATGTAACAGGTAATAATGCTGACCAGCATGTCTGTCTGCCAGTCACCTCTACCGCGTGGAAATCAACGTGTCCCACTCAAGTACCGATAGCTAAAGTAACTTTAGCAGCCATCCTACACATCACTGTCCTGTTCTGCCAACTTAGTCATTCAAATGAGGCCATCATTTCCCACCACTCCCTTCGAAGTTAGGTAGCTGTCAACAACTTGGGAAGCTAACGTTAAGACTTGCAGATATTAGGTTATTATTACTACTCTGACAGCTGAATGTAATCTAAAAAATGACCCTGCGTAGCTGAGTTTGGTGTAAATTCAACCCAAACCAGATTTAGTGTCTTAATTTCTGTTTTTCTCATTTTTGGTTATATAACCAGGTCCACACATTATCCCATAGAATACCCAACATATTATTCAAGAAGACTTATCAGATGATGGTGGTGCATGAGCAACATTTCGAGGCAATGTATGTATGTTTTGACACATAATACTTTTTCCCGGGTATGCTTCCATTGCCTCGAAATCATTCCCAATATAATATCATTTTAATATAGCCCACAGTGCACACAGTTGCATAGTCCTGCCACCTTCCCTAAGGAGTGTGAGCTGCATCAGTAGACCGACCTGGAGATGTGCAGCCGGTCTCTGATGTTCTGACTGTCATGTTGTCCTCAGGTGGTGTTTGTGAAGAAACTGGAGACCTTCGCCAGTCTGCCCTACCAGCAGTTCCAGTGTGAGAAGAAACATGACATCTATTTCAGTGACGGGAAGATCTACGCCCAGTTCAGGTACTGCTCAGAAACTCCATTCTTTTTCATTCTAAGGCCATATAAACAGGCAGTTTTGCTCATAATCAACAACATAGTTTCTTTATATTCGTTTCCCCTATGGACTAATGTTGATTTTTGACCCTCATGCCAATTCCTAACCAAATTGAAGGCAAGATTGCCCATTGCCCAGCAATATTGCCCATTGTCTTTCCTACAATTATCAGGACCCCTGACTGGCACACACACATAATCAGACACCACACAGGTCCTTTTAAGACACCATGGTCTTAAAAGGACCTCTTGTCATCTCGGTATGCAATAGCCTCATGATGAATTAATCTGAGTGGGAAGATGTGCGCACACACACACACACACACACACACACACACACACAGAAAAAGCGTGACCAAAAATAGCTGGGTAAATTAGGAGAGGCCCCCAGCGTTGTCTTCTCAGGATAGCTTCACTCTGGGCGCTATTCTTAATGGTTAGGCCAGAGTGTGCATTCAATGTGTGTGTGTTTTGTGTGAATTAGCAGCAGCCAGGTATAGATGTAGTGATTTAAAAATCTCTCAATTTGTATGTTTCTTTGCTTTAACAACAGACAGCACCTGGGTCTTTGTGTATCACAGACAGGCTGTAATATAATTATTAGAGACATCTATGCGTCTATTTCTTAAACCAACTGGTTCTATTTGGCTTCCAGCTAAAATACTTTGTGTCTGCTGTGCTTCCTGACCCTTCCTCTGCATATTTCATCTCTTGTGGCGTACATTTCATGTCGTTTCCCTGCTGCCAGGCTCTTGGCTTGTCTGTCAAAACATCTGCGAGCCTGAAGCAGCAAGATGTCTTCCCTCATCAGTCATGTCACTCACATCCACCAGGCTACTGGCTGTGGAGAGATGATGTATATTTGCCACTCGTCTCTGAGATACATTTATCAGAGGTTTTAAATGATCACACAAGCGGTTATGTGTGTGAACTATTTTAGATGAGGTGTCTTTTTCAGCCAGGTGGTAATTGGGTGAATGTCATGTGTGCTGGTGCTTATTAATGACAGGCTGTGATTTTCTGCTTGGTGTCAAAGAATAATATATATATATGTTTAAGATTGTGCCAATCATCTTTACGTTTCCCCTCTAAATGACATTCTTCCTGGTGGAAAAACGTAGTAATTTCATTGTGCCTGAGTTGAGTGTTTTCATATCAGTGCTGCATTATGCTACGCTCTGCTTACTGTCAATCATCTGACACCCACAGGAAGAAATGGAAGTCTCCTCCAGGAAACGATGCCCTTACAAACTATTATTATGACACTATTGTCACATCCATATCTTTGTTTTCAGGGCGTCTTTGTTAGCTGGGACAGCAGTTAATCTCAAGCTAGACACCATAGAGTTTGTGTTTAAACGAGTGAATGTTTGAAACTCTAATTCCATGAACTGCAAAATGATTGGGGGAAATGTAAACTAGACGTAGACAGACGTAAATGGACTATAACTCTAAATGACACTGGTATTCTCCTGTTAATTTGAAGTTTCACAGTATATGCTGTGAAACACTTTGATCCAAAGGGCCTGAGTGCTTCATGAGTGCATCTATTTTTAGTATGTGTGGCCCCATTTTGAAGTGAACCCCTGACCCCGGCAGTGTTAGTGCCATGCCCCATTCATTGAGATAACTCTTCATCTAATCCAGTCTTCTCCTTGCTCCTGTGTGTGTGTTACATCATCACCCCTTTCTTTGCAGATTTGCTGAAATCTGCATATCTGATCGTATGTCCAGTGTGTTTGCTCTAACTGAGCTCTCCCCTTGTGTGTGTGTGTGTGTGTGTGTGTGTGTGATTGATTCAGGCGGCTGCTGTTGCCGGAGTGCCCCCACTGTCCGGAGCCTAAGGTCTTCTCTAAGTTCGAGGAGCTGGAGCAGCACATGAGGAAGCAGCACGAACTCTTCTGCTGCAAGCTCTGCACCAAGCATCTTAAGGTAGCATTCATCACTCATCAGCCAGCTGATCCATGGCTTTATCAATCATTGATCAGTGCATGAAACCGGTGACAGTCTCTTATCACACTTTGACCAGTAGCGGGTAGGGTTGCAAAGGGGTGGAAAATTTCCGGTAAATTTCCGGAAAGTTTCCAGTAAATTTCCATGGGAAGTTAAACTGGGGAATTTTGGAAATATTCCAAATTGGAAACTTCCCATGGGAATTATGGGAATTTATGGGAATTTATGGGAATTTATGGGAATTAATGGGAATTTATGGGAATTAACTGCGAATTGAGGGTAATTTAATGGAAAGGTATCATATCCAAGCATAAATATTTGTTTTGTTATAAGCAGACATCCATCCAAAATAATACAATTAAAACAGATTTATTTGTAAGTAGAACTTTATCAAGTGTTAAATATTTTATTGAACAATCAATTCTTTCATTGAGAACAAAAACATGAATGTTGAGTTAAATATTACTCATCCCCCCGACCCAACCCATTCAAAAATTAACAAAAATGCACAGGAATGCACAGTGCATGTAGGGGGCGTGGTCTCAACAGCCCTGCAGTAAGCAGTGTGCTATGTGTGCATGTGATTGAGGAATAGCATAGATATTCAACTGTACTTGCATGATATCTGGTTGTTTTAGTCAGGATTATGCTAAAATATATTTTCCCCAACTATATTTAAGTTCCCTATTAAGAGCATACTTTCAATTTAGTAAATTCCTGGTTTATTCCCGTTTATTCCCATAAATTCCTGTTAATTCCCATAAATTCCCGTTAATTCCCATGGAAAGTTTCCAACTTTGAAAATTCCCGGAATTTTGCAACCCTAGTAGCGGGAAGGTGGAGTGTTCTTTTTTTTAACCAGGCCTAAACAGACATGCTTTTCTTCTCCCACCAGATCTTCTCCCACGAGCGCAAGTGGTACAACCGCAAGGACCTGGCGCGCCACCGGACGCAGGGCGACCCCGACGACACCAGCCACCGCGGGCACCCGCTCTGCAAGTTCTGCGACGACCGTTACCTCGACAACGACGAGCTGCTCAAGCACTTGCGCCGGGACCACTACTTCTGCCACTTCTGCGACGCCGACGGTGCCCAGGAGTACTACTGGTAGGTACAGCTGATGGACACACTTTGGTTTGCCTGTTCTGTTTGTGTGGGTTTCCTCCCACGTTCCATTGGAGGTGGATTGGAGACTCTAAATTGATTGTGTGTTTATCTGTGTTAGCCCTGCGATGGACTGGCAGCCTGTCCAGGAGGTTTCCCTGCCTTCCTCCTAATGTATTCTGGGATAGGCTGCAACCTCCCCACGACACTCAAAAGGATTTAAAGTCACAATGAAACATGATGCACTATGATTCATTTTGAGAGCATCTTGCTTACTTAATGTGATGTATTTCCTCTTGAAACAGGATGTTGGGGCAGCACATAATGCAGGGGTGGATCATTCAAAAGTGTAAACCAATGGGATAACAGTTAGGGAGAGAAAAGCAGTTTTATTTGACGGGAGGGGCGGAGAGGCGGGCTTGTTAAAAAATCTGTGATGGTTTTATTGGTCAGAACTGATTATGTACGCTTCCTGATACACAATGAAGTCATCGCTAAAGATCTTCAGTTTTCGAGGAATCACTGAGTAGCCCTCTAACTCGCTCTTTCACTCATTCTGTCACTCACTTTCTCTCACTCGCTTACACATGCACGCACGCACACACACACACACACACAGTCAGAACTGAGTTAATTAACTTGACTCTTGGCTTGTCATCTTGACTTTTTTGCTGTTTTGTTTTTTTTGAGATGAGATGTTCTTATAAGCCTTTTGGGGTTTTATTTCACCTGCACAACTTCGTAAATTTCTTCTTTATATTCTTTGATCATTGTATTTTGTCACTTTGTTTTTATCAACTGCTTAAGTGTTGTTTCTGTAACCCTGCCCGTTGACAGCGATTACCAGTACCTGAGCGAGCACTTCAGAGAGAGCCACTACCTGTGCGAGGAGGGCCGCTGCGCCACCGAGCAGTTCACCCACGCCTTCCGCACCGAGATCGACTACAAGGCCCACAAGGCGGCGGCGCACAGCAAGAACCGGGCCGAGGCGCGGCAGAACCGCCACATCGACCTGCAGTTCACCTACGCGCCGAGGCCGCAGAGGAGGAATGAAGGTCGGTGACGGTGTGTGTGTGTGTGTGAGAGAGAGAGAGGACTGACCTGATTTCAATATGTTGAAGCTCTCCTTGAGGATTGATGCTGTCAGATTGTCACCACTGTCGCTGTTCAAGTCAGGATTATTGTTGACGTATTTGTGGTTTTGAGGTGGTAAGTAAATGCTTGTGTGTGTGTGTGTGTGTGTGCTCAGGTATGGTGACAGGAGAGGACTACGAGGAGACGCGTCACAATCGAAGAGGAAGGTCTCAGGGCGGACAGCAGAAGAGCTGGAGGTACACCCGGTGAGTCCAAGTCGGCAAAGCTGTTCTGATTGGACGGGAGATTCATTTCTGACCGTGCACCACGAGTAAACAACAACATTGCAGGGTAGAGGAAGGTGTGGGTGTCATCGTGAGCGCCATGCCGGTGTTATATGAGGAAACAAACGTGGAAGGAATTTGGCGTGTGGCAGCACGACAAGGTCACTATTATGTTTTGGATTATCAAGGTTATCCGGTGCCGCATAAATGACATTTCTCTCCATGCAGTTTCAGTATTGAAATGTTGGCAGTCTCTGCAGTGTTCTCCGGTGCTATTTTAGTCGCCTGCCCTCCTAAAATACATTCATGCTACCTAGAAAACTGAAAAATGAGACATGAGGCTTATTCTTGTGATTCTACTGAACTGTACTATTGTACTGGCCGCTCTTACTTTCTTTTGTAAAGTGTTTTTCTCTTTAATAGCAAGATCACCATGTCAACAAGTCATTGAAAAAGTCAATAAGCTCTGTAAAAGATCAGTGGGTCATCAGTGTCTTATCAACCTGGAACCTAGCAAGTGTCCTTAGACAAAAGAAACACCCTTTTTGCACAGTATTCCAGTGTTGCACTCAAATTCTGATCTATTGTTAACCATGGTGTATTTGTTTGTGTGTGTGTGTGTGTGTGCTTGTGCATGCAGCGAGGAGGAGGACAGGGACGTGGCAGCTGCCATGAGGGCGTCCATGGCGGTTCGCAGGCAGGAGGAGAGGGGAGCGGTGCAGGAGAGGAGCGCTCCCAAGCACCGCAAGGAGGAGAGGGTGGAGAGAACCGAGAGAACCGAGAGAACGGAGAGGACAGAGAGGGCAGACAGGGCAGACAGGACCGACAGGACAGACAGGACAGACAGGACAGACAGGATGGAAACAGACGATTCCAGACACAGGACCGGACCCATCAAACCAGTAACTGAAGCTCCAGGTAAAAAAAAAAAAAAACCCAAACCATAACACGGTTGAGGAGGTGTGGCATTCATGGGGAAGGTTTCAAAGTTAATTAATTGTAAATTAATTGCCAGGTGTAACTTTTTCTGCAAGAAAAAAACACCAAATTTCTGTGTCTTGTCAATAGAAATGAAAATGTATAATGGGTTGTATATTTATTAATCTTTTTTTTTTCTTGATCTCTCTTAATTCATCTTTCTGTTTTCACGCTAGTCTGTTACGCAATAGGATATTAATTGGAAGTTGGTCAAAAGCTGTGGTTTCAAGTGTCTTAGGAAGTCAACAAAACAATCTTGGAGCTAAGATGCTGATGCTAAGATGACGAGTGTCTGTGTTTTGAAGTACTAGTCTTTAAAACAGCAGCAAGATCTTCAGTGGCCAATATGTTAACAGTGCTGATGTGTTTGTTGTTGACCCTTTGACAGTGAGGACCATGAAGAGTAACAATCCACTAGTGGAAGAAGATGACTTCCCAGCTTTGGGAGCCACAGCTGCCACACCCATGCCAAGGTACAGCTTCACACACACACACACACACGCGCACAGAATTCCTGCTATGCCTTTCTTCTGTGTACTGTGTGTCTGGCTGTGCTGAAATCTTAGGTATTGATTTTTACTGGTATGTGTGTGTCTCCTCCAGTGTGAAGCCAGTCCCTGCCGCGGCCCCAGCAGCCCGCGGCGCCCTGAAGGAGGACGACTTCCCCAGCCTGTCGGCCACCGCCGTGGTCTCCTCCCCCATGACCCCGGCCTACTCCGCCCAGCCCAGGAAGACCTCCTCCTTCCACGAGGAGGATTTCCCCGCCCTCGTCTCCAAGATCCGGCCGTTCAAAACCTCGGCGGGCGGCAACTCGGCCTGGTCCAACCACGCCGCCGGGCCCAAACCCGCCAACCAGGCCCCTCCCTCCTCCTCCAAACAACCGCCCCCCTCCAACCACCACCACCCTCCCCCCCTCTCGTTCGCGTCCACCTCCGGTCCTCAGCTCCTCTCCTCCTCCTCCTCCTCTTCGTCGTCACGGAGGAAAAAGAAGGGAGGGGAGAACGCCAAGCCCGCGCCCGCCCGCTCTCTCCCATCTTCGGACGAGGAGAGCGGAGGAATGACGCAGCAGGAGTTCCGCACGGTGCCCACCATGCTGGACATCTCCTCCCTGCTCACCGTTAAAGGAGGCAACAGCAAACCCGCGACTTCCACCCCCAACCCCTCAAACCCGACCCCCAACCCCACCGCCAACCCCCCAGCTTCCAAAGCCGCCAAGAAGAAAAAACAACAGCAGCAGCAGCCGCAAAAGAACACGCCCGCTCCTTCTCTGTCTCCATCGGCGTTGTCGGGGACGACGGCAACCGTAACGACCGTCTCAATGGAAACGGCGGCGCAGAAGGAGAACGTTCCGGAAAAGATTCGGAGCAAACCCTCTCCCGCCGCCGCGACGACGGCCTCGGCCGTGACGAGCGCTTTGGCCAACGGGCACGCCGAGAAACTGTCGCCGTCCGTTACCAAGAAGACCGTCGCCTTGGTAACGCCTCATCCCAACCCGGACCCCCCTCCCGAAGAGGAGGAAGAGTTCCCCGCCCTCACCACCAAGAAACCACCGCCAGGTACAACGAAACAATCATTCATCCTGCCTATTGTAAAACAATTACAGGAGCAAGTGCTTCATTTGATCAAAATATGCACTGAAAACTATAACAATCGTCAATCAAATAAATTTGAAAATGAACGCAGCATTTCAGTATTTTCTTGTTGGTTTGCTCGCCAGTTTCAAACCGGCCGGATTAAAAACAAAAAAAAAAAGGCACCATATGGTCAAAATATCAGAGTAAAACCCATATTAATGAACACATGGTGCAGTTTTATTTGAGTAATACAAAGTACCAAAGTGACCAATTTAATATTTTAAGGGGGACTCTATAGTGAATGAAAATATAATTGTTGTATTGTTCTGAAAAATCCTGTTCACACCACATATTTGTACCAACATTACTTAATTATTTAAAAAAATTTCGGTAGCGCCTTTCTACGCTTTTATTTTGAAGGTAGAATTGCCTCACTTCCGGTATGATTCTACTTCACATTGAATTGTTCAGGTCATCCACTAGTAGTAACGACTCACGCTGTGTTTGTTTCTCTCAGGCTTCAAGAGCTCCTTCCCGCTGAAGGCCTCGTCTCCTGAGCCCAGCTCCACCATGCCCCCCCCTCCGCCCGGCCTGGGGAGCGCACCCAGCAAGCCGCCTCCAGGCTTCACCGGCATCCCCCTCAACAGCAACGTGCTGGAGCCCACGCCCGCGCCTTCTGCAGGCAACAGGTGAGCCCTTCCCCCTTCTTCATAGTAGAGTCCTGTTTGTTCCATGTACTTCATGTTTTCAGGAAATTTGGGGAAACTCCTTGGCGTTGGCTGCGTATGTTTCCATTCCTGAACTGTGTCAGGCCAGCTAGTGATAGCTAGAGTGAGACTGGAAGTAGGGACGATTTTGCTTGCAAAAAAAAAAAAAAGTTGAAAAAAAACATTTAAACACATTAGTCAGTGAGGTTTTTTTTATTTATTTATTTTTTTTAATTTAAGAATATTTTTTGGGCATTTCTGCTTCATTTTAGACGTTCACAATAGAGACAGGAAAGACAGGGCAGAGAGGGGCGTCTGGCTACGTTAGCTTAGCACAAACACAAGTTTGGTTGTTTGTTCTCTTTGCATAGTTTTGACTACTAAAGTGATATTGCCAATAATGCTGAGATTGTGTAACATAGTCAGTTTGTCAGTGATATGTGACAAACCATAGTACTTAACACACATAACATAGTATTATCCATGTAAGTTAGCGGCCTTATCGAATGGTTTGTTAGCGCAGCTTACTAGCTTTAGCTTGCTTTGAAAAACTGGAGGCAGTGAGTCATTGGTGGTCATATTTGATTTACATCAAATTCGGGGTGGGAACCACTAATGTTATGCAGAAGCAGATGACTGACTCAACTGGTCTTTGGACAAAAAATGTGAAATATACGCCAAAATTATCCTTCAGTATCATGGAGAGATGAGTAGAGTTGTAGGCCAAATTACATTAAGAAGGTCTAATGAAAGGCTACAGCAAGTGGATTGCAGGATACATAGACCATTCAATAATGTTAGACGCTGTATACTACCAACTGCACTAAACCTCTACTCGGGTTACTACCTACTACCTACCTACTACTCCTAGTAACTGGTTTGTGTAGTCAAGTACTGAGTGTGTGTGTGTGTTTCCCCAGGCCCCCCCCGATGGCTGGCGGTTACCTGGTGCCAGAGAACTTCCAGCAGAGGAACATGGAGCTGATCCAGTCCATCAGGAACTACCTCCACAACGACGAGTCACAGTTCAACCAGTTCAAAAACTACTCCGGACAGTTCAGACAGGTAGACTGCCAGGAGCTGTTTTTGGGCTTCAGATTATGGCTAAAATGATAGTTCTATTTATTTTGCGAGATGTTTCGATCACGTCTGTTCATCACAATTATTGATCTTGATGATTTGAGGAGTGGAATTGTTTTACAGCACTATTTTTTTCATCTTATATCAATATATATGGAGAATTTTCAACTACAAAGGGCATTCTGAAAGAAATGAAATGCTTCAGTAATGACAACATGCCAATACTCTACAGTTATTAACTGTGGAGACAAAAATCGATGCGATTACACAATAGAAGTGTGCAGCCCTGATCAGTGGCCTTGTCAGCTTCCTGGTTACACACGAGCACCAATAGAAATACCAGCCTCACTTGTAGTAGAAAATCATGCGTATAGCTTATAAATACATATAGTAAACATATATCCTAATACGCATAAGATCAAGTCAAAGGCCTGTAAAACAGGAGATCTCAGAAGCCATATACTAGCAGAATGAACAGCTCCGAGTAGGCCCCAGATAACCCACAAGGCCGCTAGACGTCTGGGAGGGTACAAGGTGACCTTGATAGGAACGTCAGGAGACTGTCTATCAATATGGTACGATCCTCACATGATGCTCAGCCCCCCCCAGAAGGGACACTGAATAGAGAGAGATCTTATGGAAAAACCCCATGGGAAGGAGTGGTTAACTTAAAGGGGTGTCATACTGATCAAAGTGTATAAAAGCTATTGTAATCTGGCATGAAGCCAGTTCTTCTGCAAAAAAACTCAGGTCTTTATTGCCAATAAAGATCTTCATATTATACCATTCTTCTGCCTTGAGAAAAGATTCTTTTGTCTCCTGGGGAAACCACGACACACTCCTTACCTCTCGTCCTCTCCTCTTCCTCTCCAGGGTCTGATATCGGCGGCGCAGTACCACCGCAGCTGCAAGGACCTGCTGGGAGAAAACTTCAACCGCATCTTCAACGAGCTGCTGGTGCTCCTCCCGGACACCGGCAAGCAGCAGGAGCTGCTGACCGCCCACGGAGACTCCAAGGCCGCGGAGAAGCAGTCGGGGGCCGGAGGAGGGAAGAAGAACAAGAACAAGAAGAGCGCCTGGCAGACGCCCACTTCTTTGGCCAACGCCAACGCCGCCGCCGAGCTGGACTGCCAGGTGTGCCCCACCTGCAGACAGGTGCTGGCCCCCAAAGACTTCAACTCCCACAAGACCTTGCACATCAGGGAGAGCGAGGAGTTCCCTTCCCTGCAGTCGATCAGCCGCATCATCAGCTAGCCCCTCCTGCCCGTTTAGTCGTCGGTACTTGCGGGCAAACCTCCGAACGCCCTTACAGCACCTATCAAAGCCCGGCACCAGCCAGCGTGGAAAATGAGGAGCCCGTTTCCATGGTGACCATGTCCCAGAGGATTCTGGGGCCTGTATTTCATTAAGAAGGTGAATTTGAGATGTGTTGGTTTTTACTTTCTGACGAGGCCTGAATCGTTGGGTCAGGTGTGAAAGGTTCTACACTTGGGACAGACAGGGTTGCCACTTCTCCAACCCCCTATTTCAACTCGGATCCTTCGCGGACCTCCCCAGCTGGCGCTCAACTGGCAACCCCCGAACCAGAACTGGCAGTTTATAAAGAAACAGCAGAGACAAACTAATGCTTTACTTGAAGAGTACGACACGATGCTCCTTTACAAAAATAATTCTGTACATGGATTTACACTTTTCTTTCTCTTTTCTTTCCTTTCCTCTGCGCTTTCACATTTCCACATTTCCAGAAGATGGTGAAAATGGCTTTTATTAAAATCAGATTTGACGTTGAAGGTTTGGAGCCTCCAGGAGGGGCCGCTTGCTGGAATAATAAATGTTGATGTTGAAATCCGTACTTTAAATTTTGAAACCCGTGCTTACAGTTTCGCAATCTATACAGTTTTGAAATTCGTGTTCACTGTTTAGCAGCTGTTTCGCACCATATGCATCCATATGCGTAGATGTAGCTTTGGCATTTTGTCACCACTTGCAAAAATGAGAATGCAAAATACAAAAGCTGAGCTGAAACAAGCTACAGTCCAGCCACAAACTGCAGCCAGACGCTAGTATAGTAGAATAAAGATATCTGGTTTTTGAAAGATGTATGGGTCTTTTTATTTGAACATCATATGTTCTTGTGTTTTGTGTGTTTTGTGTTTTACGTACATGGGTGGCAGTGCCCGACGCTGATGGCTGCAGTGGAGCTTGGCGGTAACAATGTCCGTTTGCGGCAGGAAAAGTTCATTTGAGGTCACAGATTGCTAAACTGAGAGCACAGATTGTCAAACCATACGCACGGTTTGCAAATCTGAGAGTACGGATTCCTACATCAACTGTTTTTTTTCTTTCTCCCAAGTGGCCCTCGGAGCGCTCCGTACAGAAGAAGGCCTGCTGCAGGCCACATGGTTTCGGTTGACTGTTTGTTTGAGTGAATCAGTTGTTCCCGGTTAGAGGCATCATGCAGGAGGGTGAGAGGACAGAGAAAGGAAGACGGTTCAGGAACTGGGACTAATTTTGGGTTGCTCATAAATTGAAAGTCCCAAGCCACTGTATTGATTGTAATCTAATGTATACTGTTTCCTCTTTCGCATCTGTCCTCGGCACTCTCCGTTTGCATAGGATGTGGATTATTGGTTGATTGGAATGCTTCATTGATTGATTGGTTTATTTGATGATTCAGGGCCACTGTGTTGCTTCATTGCTATGGTCCTTAAATTGGAAACTACAGGACTATTTATATTTGCCCTAAACTAATTAAACAGTTTCCTTGCCTGTTCTTCACACGTTTCTTTCAATTATCCATGGTCAAGTGGTTCAAGTTTCAGTGGTCAGGCCCTTTTGAGGTGCAGCAGGGGCTGGTAGGTGCTACTAAACTTTCATGATTTTGTCTGAAAAAAGAACTATTTGCACGTTTTAGGAAATAAGATCCAAGGTTTCCGTGTTATAAGAAAGTAAGACAAATGCCAATGCTCACTGAAGTCACCTGTAGCTCTGTATTTTTCCAGTCTACTAGTTTTAATATTGTGTATAAATTCTGATTTCATAATGATTTATAATTAAGTAACTCTTCACACATCCATAATGCTTGCAACATGCACAGATATAAGGAATGCACACCTTTTATTTTTTACCTAGGTAAAGATGGAGTCACCATCAGAACTTAAAATACCAGACTGCTTGGGTAAAACTGTTTTATTTTTAATATTTATTTGTAATTCTAGCATTTAAACCTGCATTTTGGAGAGCCAATATGAAGAAGATGCTGCTGCTGACTTTGTGATCTCTCACTGACCACACCCTGAAGGCAGTGGGTGATGTATTCTACTCCTATATTTTCCCATATTTTATCATATTTAACCCGGAACATGCATGCAAAAGTGCTAGCAAGACCCCCTCATCCCCTTTCAGTCGCTGCAGTCAGTTATGAAGGTAGTTGAAGATGGGTCTATGTTCAGATTGTCTAGTAAATAATAGCAGCCATCAAAGAACCACATAAGTCCATTTAAAAATTCCTGATGCTTTTCAGGCTAAAGACTACAGTGTAGTGTTGTGTACATGCATAGCTAAACACAGACAGGCTGTGTGCTTTCAGGTGATATTTAACATTTACACTCCAAATGATCTGCATTGACTATACAAATACTGCAAATATGTTGGCTGTTGTGGGAAGGAATCGAAAAAAAGCTGTAAGGAAAGAGGGATTCTTTGATTTGATGCCATGGGTTTCCTCAGAAGACAATAGTAGAAAAAAGAGGTAAAGCAAATACAGGGTTAAAAAAGAAAAATTCTCAGCCCAAGACCAAAGTGAAAATGTTCCTTTTATCACAGCATATTGTTATTCTCGCCACGCGGGGACTCCACAGAAGAATTCTAGATCAAAAAATGAAGATAATTTCAAAACGCCATGTATTCATTTTGCAGAGAAAAAAAAAATGGACCCAACGTTTGTGACTCAGTATCTCTAAAATACAGAGGATTCAGACTGTGAAGGTGTTATGTTGTTAACGCAGGATCTAAGTTAACCATTACAATGTACTATAATTCTCATCTAGTGCTAGATCTATCAGTCATTTTGTTTTTCAAATGGTGGACGTTTCCTTTTTTGGATGCAAGTGTGAATGAAGACTTGATCTGAAGAGAAAGATTGTTTTAGTTCTGACTGAATTCTAGCTGTGACACACCAGGCATGTTTACTCTGTTTGTTTGTTTGTTTGTTAGGGGGGGGGGGGGGGACCGGTTTGCGTCCATGTACTGATAACACAGTCTGTTCATCTTCTCTCTCAGGACCGTTAGCTTGCACTGCTGCCCTCCTGGGTGTGGGTGTGTTTGTTAAATGTGTGTATGTGTGTGTGCATGTGTGTGTGTGTGCGTGTGTATGTACAGAATTTGTGTATACATCATACAGCAGCTTCCTCTGTATTTTCTATCTGGCTCCAATAAAGCTGTTTCTGTCAGCACCGCACTGTTTGTGGATCTTTTGTTGTTTGGAGTGTGTGTGTGTGTGTGTGTGTGTGTGTGTGTGAGTGAGTGAGTGGAGTAACACATACGCAGATGATCGTGTGTTGTTTTTAACATCCTGTGTAATTGATGATGCAAGACGATGAGACAGTCGTACTCATGTCACATGGCAACACATAAACTTAGAGTGTTTTTAGTAGGTTTATCATGTATGATAAACACAAAGCAGAGACAGGCAGTCCAAAACATGTCTGCTTTTTTATTGGAGTGACGGTCAGACTGCAGTCCGGAGACATTCAGGTAATAGACAGTGACACACATCTCTGTACACAGCGTTTATACACTGAAGAGGTCAAACACCTTCAGAACAGGAAGAAACAACTCAGAAGAAGTGCAACGTTAAAGGGGCGGCACGCTACAAAATCAAGGCTTGCTCATTCGTTTGTTGGTTTGACGGGGTGCGTGTCATCGATACTATGCGGGGGGAAAAATTGTGACATCATTGCAGTGTATCGTATGGTATTACTGCATATCATAACCTCATTTTTATTATTTCAATCTAGCAAAATAACAGCGCGATCGGACAAAACTTTGATTTTGCCGCCCTCAGCCCCTTTAAGATTGCTCAAACGAAGCATTTTCCAACAAAGAGTGCATTATCATTATTATCATCATCAATAAATAATTAATCATTATTAGTAATTATTATTAGTAGTAGTACAGGACAAACCAGACCCTGGACAGCATCACACACAGGTTCCATTTACTTCAATAACGTACTGAATTTTACAATCAACCAATACCACGGCAGTGTACATGGGCCTAGGACCAGAGCACAAAACACAGAATGCTTTTTATTATTATTTTTATCTACCACACTGACTGAAGAAGAGACCGAAGCACTGAGAACAGTAATACAACCTGACCTAACAGTACCCCAAAACTACCCAACAGTACCCCAATAGTACCCAGTACCCCAGTGGCACCCAACCACAGTTAATATCCCCCCAAATGCTCACCTAGAATTTACTGCAACCCCCCCCCCCCCCCCAAGTACCTGAAACTATTCAGACCCAAACCAACCCCACCTAACCCCCAAAATACTCCCTGCAACCCCAGTCACACCCAGCAGCTTTGACCCCGCCCCAAACCACCAGCCTGGAAGGACAGATACAGACAGCTGGGTTAAAACAAAATCCTCACTGAACTACCCACTCACTAACAGGGAGTCTGGTGAATGAAATGTATCTAGAGATCATGCTCATGGGTGACTTTTAAACTGACAAGTGGCCCAAAACAGAGTCAGCAGTGAATCACTTATATAGAGGATTTCTAGGCTGTTTCTTACCATACCCAACACTGGTATTTTATGATATTTTACGAAGGGGTTTCATTTCCAAATGTCATTGAGGACTTGACAACTGCAGATGAATACTTTCATCTGAGTGTATAATCACTTTGTAAGGTTGGACAATAGCTAATGACCTCATTAATAATGAATTTGACTTTCATACTATTAATTGTTTTGTAGGAGTGGCTCTCATTTTAGAAAGTAATTTTATTTTCTCATTGTAACCCAATGGACCCAGAGAGTCACAGGTGCCAAGATGCTTCTAGGAAATCCACATTACTTCACATAAGCAAAGGTCAGCTAACATTTTCTATCTGAAAGCATTCTGTAACTTCAGGCCCTGGGTCTGGGGCCACATGTTGATTTCTTCACTAACGGTTAAGGTTAGATTAATGGTTGCAAAAAAAAAAAAAGCTGATCCCCAGTCAGCGTTCAGGAGCGGTTCCACCCTGGAGCTCACATGACTGAATCCCAAACACACACGCTGCACTAGTATGACTGCGATTGGTCCTCAACCAATCAGATCGTCAGGCTGAGATGATGTCACCGAGGAAACCAAGAGGTGCTCGGGCGTGTGAGCACAATTGAGTCAATAAAATTTGATCAGCGTTAACACTTGAAGGCAGGATTTCTGTCAGCTGCTCTGACGGCTGGAAAAATCTATCAATAAATCAATGAAGGTAATCTCAAGGTAATCTCAAATTGCAAAATCAGCTCTTCAAAGCAATAAAACATAATCAAAGCACATCTTGGATCAACTTAAGAATTACACAGTATTCAATATGTAACGAGCTCAGTACAACGATTTCATGCATTATCATCATGATTACTTCTAAACCTGTCTGAGAGCCCGGGCGCCCCCCCCTGCGGCAGCGCCCCGTCCCGCCTGCAGAGGGCGCTGTTCACCTGGGATCAGACAGGAGAGCAGGCAAAGGCATTCTACAAGTCAATTATATCACTCTAGTATGAATTTTTTACACATATAATTTTTATATTTGGCTCTGTTCATCAACAAAGAAACCGTCTTGGGTTCATATTTTTGTCGTTCGGTTCTCTTGAAAGTGACGTTAGATAATATATATATTTCGCTGACAGCCTGTTTCAGAGTGGGAGAACTGCTGATTGAGATTGTAGAGTAGAAGATTTCTTCCTCCCAGCTAAAACCTCCACAGATACAAGAAAATAACTTTATACACCACAGAGTTTAATTACATTCACGCACATTTTCACACAGACAGACAGATTCTCATACACACCAATGCATGTGTGCCCCATGTACACGAGAGCGCACGCACTCACACACAGACACACACACAGACACACACACACACACCGAAAACTGCAAGATCCATCGATGGTGAGTGAACCACGACACAGAGACACTGTTATACACTGACATGGTTGTCATGGTTACTATCTACATCAGGGCCCCTTAGTGACCCCTCTCATCCCCTGGACCCTGTCGCCATGGCAACAAACTCTGACCCCCCAGCGGGCGGGACTGCACTCACAATGCAGGATCGATGAATCAGCCCCTTCACATCCCCGTTTCACTTCAAGTCCAGGGTGATTTCTCTTTTGCCTGAGACTACGCCGAACCTGCATCCTAGGAACTGATCTTCCCCTCGTTCGTTATCTTCCCCTCCTCCGTTGCCCCTGCTTTGTGAACACATCAAATCATAAGAGCCGTTAACAACGCAGCACGAATGTGATAATCAAGACGACAGACCGCGATAAGAACACAGGGCAGTTTGGCAGCTTCTAAAAACGTAAACATAAACGGACCTGACTTCGCCCCGGGATTCCCCCCCCGCTCGCCCCGTTTTAGACACACAGCACTCCGCATAGGCCACTGTCTCAAATGACACACTAAAGACTTTCCCCCCGGCACACACACTGAACCCAGAGTCAACTCAATTCAGTGTGGATTACGGCTTCTCCATTGAGTCTTTCTTTATTCGTGGTCTATTCTAGGCCTAATCCGCCTGGGAAAGCTGACCCTCGTGCATTACTTTCAACCAGAACTACATCGGTTTCGTCTATCGTGAAAATGTATTCGAGGAATATTTCGAATCTTGGCACTGTTTTCCTTTCAAATATACAGCATCTAATTAATTCCGCTGCGCCAGGCGAGCTCAATCAAACCCCGATCAATTTGAATGCATTACATTCGCCTGAGAATAGGTTCTGCAGTCCTCTGGACAAAAAGTAGTGCGCTAAAAAGAAGCGGCTAGGATGTAATTGGAGACAATGCCTATGACTGGTCTAACCTGACAGTAGCTAGCCTACCTATAAACCTACCTACATACCTACATATCTACAGAATGTGAGATATTGCACTTGGTCACAAAACATTGTCGTTGTTGTTGTTGTTGTTGTTTTTTTTTTACAGCATGTGGAAATCTACTAGATTAAGTCACTGTCTGAGACACACAGTACAGTATGGCACTTAGTTGATCTCTAAGTTCGGAAACATGCAGATTCAACACACATATCACTTTTAACCGCAGCGGGGGGGGAAAGGGACCTAAAACATCCCCCATTTTGTTTGGCATGAAAGGAGATGTTGACACTTGAATGCATTAAACAATGAGGAATATTAAGGAACTGTATGCGAGTGCCTTCTGTACTGTATCTAGTACTAGGACTTGTGGTAGGACTCTTTTTTTTTTGTGTGAAGTGGAAACAGTGTTTGAATGCTGCAAAGTGGCCTCCTCTCCTGTGTTTCCTCCTCTCGTTCATTCTCTCTCTTTCTCTCTCTCTCTCTCATCTACACTGATCTGCAGACACTGGAAATGGCTAAAGGCTATCCGTCTATCTGTCTATCGAATTCTACGGAGTTTTGCGCAGATAAGAGTTGGAATGTTAAGGAAAGGAAAGGAAACAAGAGGAGGAGACGGAGGGGGGAGGAGGCCACTTTGACACGATCTAAACTCAGGCCCGGATCGACGGATGAACGACGTCACGGAAAAAAAGCCATTTTTCTTCCACCCCTCCTCTCACTCCCGTGTCCACTCTCCCCGTCTTCCTCTTCCGCCGCCTCGTCTGTCTGATCTAGTAAATGGGGACCTGGTACGTGGGCGCTGCGTTGTTCTCGGTGAACGGCGGGCTCTGGTAGGTTTCCACGGTTTCGGCGGTGGTGGTGGTGGTGGCGGCGCCCCCCCCCGCCGGCGCGTTGGAGGGGTACGGCTGGGCGGGCGCGGCGCCGTCCATGTGCTCCGTGGTGAACAGGGTCATGTCGGTGCCGAGCAGGTACTTCTGGACCGCGCGCACCGTCAGGCCGGCCTATAGGGAGACAGAGAGAGAGAGAGAGATAGAAGAAGAGGGAGTGGGAGCAGGAGAGAGAAGAAGAATCCCCACTTTGTGATTTAGGCTGATAAGACAGGTGTATTTTTAATTTTAGTAGTTCTATCCAAGTGTATGCGTATGTAATGAGCATCTGTTTGCGTGTGTGTGTGTGTTCTCACCCAGGTGATTATGGAGAAGAAGGAGAAGGCGATAGCGGCCCGGGCTGCATCTGCCCCCTGGTTGAGTGGCAGCTCGTCCGCGGTGGTTTGAGACCACTGATTGGCCAGGAAGCAGAAACTCACAAAGTACAGGAAGGCCCATAAACCTGCCAGAAACCAGAAACCAGAAACCAGAAACAGTTGGAGCAACGTTAGAACAGAATTAAGGTAATTTCCGCATGAACTTTTGACATAGCTGAGACCAAAGAAGCAGGCACTGCAGGTGTTGATCTCTCACAGCCCGGCCAGCTGAAGAAGGTCTTTGTTCCCTTTTGAAATTAAAAATATTCTCATTTCTTTGGCACTTTGTATGTCAGTTTACTACATATCTATTTTGGAAAAATGTTTTTACCTGAAATACATCAGGGAATATTTGAAAAATAAATGATTCTGTCCTCAAAAGATGAACTATTTTATAAGCCAATGTCTTACGTAAAATGACTCCTAACTTCAATAATCATATTAGCAGTCAATATGGGAGAGTGGGTGTCATTTATTTTTAAATGGTGTATATCTCATTTTGGAACGAAAGTCTTCATTTCCTCTATTAGAGAGGGCTGAAGATTACTGTAGAAATTCACTTTCTCTAGTGGTCTTGTGGTGAAGAAATTGATCATCTGAAACAGAAGAAGCAGGCCTAGTTTGCCTAGAGGCATTTCAGGGGGAAACCCAGCCTTTCGATCTGGTTTCACATCAAGCATTGATAATGGAAGTGCACTGGATTGGATATCTGTATGCATGCCCACTCACTGTATGTGTATGTATGTGTGTCTTTGTGGATATAGCTAGTTTATCTAGATGAGAGTCACTGGTGCCCCCCTCACACACTCAAGTAACTAAGTACATTTACTCGAATACTGTACTTAAGTACAATTTTGAGGTACTTGTACTTTACTTGAGTATTACCATGTTATGCTACTTTATACTTCCACTCCACTACATTTCAGAGGGAAATATTGTACTTTTTACTCCACTACCTTTATGTGATAACTTAAGTTACTAGTTACTTTGCAGATTCAGATTATTAATACAAAATATAATCAACTAATAAATTGTGATGTATTATTATAGGTTACTGTAAGCTACCCAGCAGTATATAAAGTAGTGGAAATCAGCCCCACCTTTTCCAGCTGCAACATTAAAGTGATGCTTACACATTAATGCATCAATAATTATAATTCAATAATATAATATATACTGTATTATTCTGAAATGGGCCATTCTGCATTATGAGTACTTTTACTTTTGTTGCTTTAAGTACATTTTGATGCTAATACTTTTGTACTTTTACTTAAGTAATATTTTGAATGCAGGACTTTTACTTGTAACAGAATATTTTTATACTGTGGTATTTCTACTTTTACTTAAGTAAAAAATCAGAGTATTTCTTCCACCACTGCCTATTACCATCACTACAGGTAACTCAAAGTTCATATATTTGTATCTATTAGGGTCATTATAGTAGCCTAGTGGCTTATTCACTTATTCCTATTAGTAACAAAGTGTATCACTGTCTACCTAAACCTTTGCCATGGAACTGTGGCTACAACATATGAAGACGGCCCATTTGACACAAGCATAGGCTAACCATGAAACATCCAAACTGCAGCTCAAGAGATGTGAAGGACGGCCATATTGGAGGTCGTCAGCACTCTGCCAAGTTGCAACAGTGGCTGTGAACGGCGAATGGCATTTCTACACGTACAACTTAGCCGCCTCAACAGTCACAGTAATTTCTGTTCTGTTTTTGACAGGGAACTGATCACTTCCCCAGTGAAACACTGCATTGATTTTGTGTTTGCATATGTACTTGCTACCTAACCATAGTATCTGGTCAGCTAACCATCACTGTCTTGTTGCTAACACATCTGATTTGCACACTAGCCAACGTATTTAGTAGAAGCTAGAGTTAGTCGTGGCTAGTAGTCACATGTTAACACTGATGACAGTGCTTTTTTACAGTAAATTAGCCTGCTGGCTAGTTAGCTTGCTAAGAAAGCCAGCAGTTTGTTCAGGTTAAGAGCTGACTCTTCAACTTGTAGTGCTTTGTAACAGACTAGGACCTAAGGGAGAAGGGCTAAAGACAACAGCTTTAGGTCACAGTAACCTAAATTTGAGAACAAATCTACCATATCAGACTATGTTGTACTCTACTCTACTTTTACCTTTGTCTCTCTTTTTCTAGCCAATTCTCCACCGGACCTCCATGATGGCTTCAAACATGGTTACTAGGACATTTGTGCCGCTGCTACAAAGCCTCTATATGAGTGTCCATGTGTCTCCTTACCTGAGAAGCCTATCTCCAGCATCACGGCCTTCTTCCTGTCTTTGACGGAGCTGATGGAGGAGAACTTGTAGTCGAGCAGGAAGAAGAAGGAGCAGGCCAGCAGGCCCACCAGGCCCACGAACACACCGTAGTTACACGCATCAGCGTTCTTGTTGAAGACGCAGTGGAGACGCTCGCTGCCCATGTTCACGTAGCCTTCGTTCACGATGGAGGCGAAGACCACCAGTGAGAATATCTGTGGGAAGGGGGGCAGGAAGAGGTTAGGAAGGAGTGGAGGAATAACCGTGGAAGAGAGGGAGAGGAGTGGGGAGAGAGGAGGAGTTGAGAGGGGAGAGGAGAGGAGAAGGGAAAGGAGATGAGGAATGGGGGAGGAAGGGAGGTAAAAGAAGAGAAGGGGGTTGGATGGAGAGAGGGAAACAGGGAAGGGAATGGGGGAAGTGAGGGGGGAGAGGAGCGAGAACAGGTGGAATAGGAAAGGAAAGGGGGAAAGAAAGAAAGAAAGAAAGAAAGAGAGATGGAAAGCAATGAACTATGAACTGTGTGAAGTTGACATTGACATCTATGTAGAAATCACTTGGTTTGAGTGAGTGAGTGAGTAAGTGAGTGAGTGAGTGAGTGAGCGAATGAGTGAGTGAGTGAGTGAGTGAGTGAGTGAATGAGGGAGTGAGTGAGTGAGTGAGTGAATGAGGGAGTGAGTGAGTGAGTGAGTGAGTGAGTGAGTGAGTGAGTGAGTGAGTGAATGAGTGAGTGAGTCAGTGAATGAGTGAGTGAGTCAGTGAGTCCGTGAGTGAGCAAGGACACAAGCTGCAGATTCATACAAGATACACACAAAGTAATATATCATCACTGTCAGATGAAAACCTTGTAACTCCAATTTAAGTGATTTTCATGTTTTTACTTCAATTGAAGGATTACATGCTCTTCTATGTGTTGAAACAATTCTACAACCCTTAGGCTTATGAAACCTTTTCAAACCCCCCTGTATAAACTCTAAAATGCATGTTGACCAAGCTGAGAACAAGGCTGTTTTTCTCAGTTCCTGAAAAGCTGACATTTCACAGATACGAGATTTTCACCCGACGACAGCGATATGTTCAAAGAAACGCAATCTCACTGTCTCTCTCTCTCTCCCTCTCTCTCTCTCTCGTACTCTCGTTCTCTCTCACACACACAAACAAAACAAACGCACACAGCGTTTGCAGCCTCACTGGAAAACCCCATAGCAACACAGCGGTACGCGAGAGCATCTCTGTGAGCGTGCTCAGAACAAAGGCATGACCTAATTTCCTGTCTCTCTCCCTCTGAGTGACTGAAGAGGTGGATGCTTCACTTCCCCTGAAGAATCACACAGACCTGAGGCGGTGTGTGCGTGTGTGTGTGTGTGTGTGTGTGTGTGTGTGTGTGTTTATATGAATCTGTGTGCACACGTGTACAGAAAGAGGAAGGGAGGAGATTGTCTCAGTGTATATTATGGGTGTGTTCATGTGTGTGCAAGCATGCGTGTGTGTGTGTGTTTATCACATGCTCCAGAGGTGAACATGAGATCGATCGTGTTTTTTTTTAAATGTTTTTTGATCAATATTTTCCACTAAATTAAGCTATCAGGGCAATTACTCTGCCATGTCATCCACCAACACAGCTAAATCCTGTTCTGCTAATATTCCCTTTCTCTGTTACTTTCTCTCAGTTTATCCTCTTATCTCCACACTCTCTCGTTCTATCTCTTTTCTATTGTTTTCCATCAATACCAAGCTTCTTTAACTCTCTTTCCTTACTCTCTCTGTCTTTCCCTCTCTCTTTCATTCTGACCTCCCGTACTGACACTGATCAGCTGACTAACACTTGGTGGCAGAATAGGGCCATGTGACCCACACCCACACACACACACACACACTCACACTGGGGGGTTTAGGTCATATGATGGAGGAGGAACACTTTAATCCCACAATGGGACACTGTCGGCTCTACATTTTAAACGAACCATATCTGTGTTTACACAGCTTTCAATAAATACACAGCTGTTATTACTCAGCATAATAAAGTTGATTATGTGCTGCTTCCTATGGGTTGGGACCCAAACTGATGGGCCTCCACGTGAAAAGAGAAGCATTTATTAATAAACAGAATCTCATGAAGCTGCTGTATACTTTGATTACAGCTGACTGCGGCTTGGTCTTTCTGATATGAAAGGAAAATTTGTTATTTTGTCATCAAGTGTTCCAATTTACTATTTTGGTGTAGACACTTTCCCTCAACCTGCCTCGTCCACTTCTACTTTAGTTAACAATATTTCTCAGAGTGCTTTTGACAACCCACAGAAAGAGCCTGAACTTGTTGCATTCAGCTGTGGGTTTTACATGTAGGTGGTGAGAAAGATAGCAATAGTGATGATAGTGGAGTGAGAGTTTTTCAGTCGAGAAAAAGCGAGAGTTGGGCGCCTTGCTCAGAAGGCGTCTTGTAGCTGCATTGCATTCTGGTCTATTGAGACTGCTGTCAGTGGAGAAATTGGTCTCTCTGCCTCTTCTACGATGGATTTCTCCCTGTATGATTGTTGAACGTTGGTGCAAAATGAGTCTAGAAAGAAGACCTCGCTCTTTAATTCAGTGGGAATGACAAAAATACACCACCGAATAACTATATGGGCCCAGAAATACAAGGTACATCACCAAGAGCTGTTTTAAACCATGTTAAAGTGTTTTGAGTGGATTCTTCCTTTAAGCTTAGACCTTTGAAGTAGGCCCACATCACCTACAGAAGGTTTAGTAGTAAATTCTGTTGCTCCAGAACCATCCCGCTCTAACCCTAACCCATTCACCCGCACTAGACCCAATATATGAAAAATATAATGAATCTTGGTCCTGGAACAAGAGACTCGCTTTCTCATTTGGATGAAAAATGATTTAAACGTTTTAATAAGAGTGAACCTATCAAGTACTGTAAAGGTGTTAGTGCTTTAAATGCAGTGTGAAGAATCAAGGGATGCTGGAGGACACATTGCAAAGGAGTGACACACACACACACACACACACACACACACCCTGTCTTATCTTGGGTAGCCTAAAAAACCTGTTGCCCTAAAATAGCGCCTTGCCATCATGGAAAACATGAGGCTACAACCAGGTTAAACCATAGCCTCTCACAACAAGCCTGCACACACACACACACACACACACACACACACACACACACACACACACACACACACACACACACACACACTGAGCACACGCTTGGATTTCCCTCGGTGAGATCCCAGGTCTCCTCCCCATGGCTGCACTGGTGAAGAAGACCTTCTCCGTGTCACCCAAAGGTGATGCGGTAAATCAAACGTCAGGAAACAGCGCGTCTCCCGCGAGCCCGGCGTGCGTAATGATGATCACCGACCAATCACAGGTGGGAATGACGGACGACGACCGTTTCGGGTAAATCGGCACGATCATTAGCTCTCTGCTGAAAATATGATCCCGCATATGAAATCAGAGGGTCTGTGCGGTATAGGATGCTATTAGGCTTTAGAGAGCGGAAAAAAAATCAATAGATGCTATAGAGAACAGCGACGAGGCTGAGGAATGCTGTAGGATGAATATGGTGGTCTCCCTCATTTCTACACAAACACCAATGTATACACGGGCCCAGCCTATTACACATCTTCCATTGGTAAAAGCACTGCCAGGCACGATGAAAAAAAAGATAATTTAATTTCACAGCGGATAGGTCGGTTCTTGCCCAATTAAAACATCTGTAATGAAATCAATTTTATGGCCCGCGTCCAGTTTGATACCCAGCAGAATGACAAATAGCCACTAGGCGTACACCCTATGACACATTTCATTATTAATATACACTGATATAAACCGTTATTCCACTGTGACTTTCGATACAGACCCTGCCCATCAATTATCGGCGGATTTTCTAGAGTCTATTTGCGGTGAGACCACGTCACGGGTCCCGCGAAGAAACGACAACAGAGAGGACCCCCCCCCCCCTCCCCTCCCTCCCCCCCCACCACCACCACCACCACCGGTACCGTAAAAACCCGGTCTCACCCAGGACAGGACTCTGAGGATGGTCTGCGGCTGCTTGGCGAAGGCAATCGGGTCGATATCGGCTCCGGCCCGGCCCGCTCCGAACGATCCCACTCCGTCCATCTTCTGTCGGTCGCTCGCTGCGCTCCTCTCGGCTCCACGCTCCCGGCTCCACGGCTGGATACGCTGCTGCTGCTGCTGCTGCTGGAGCTGCTGCTACTGTAGGGACGGGTCCTGCGCGCACCCGAGAGCGAGCGGGCGCGGGCGCGGACACGCTCACGGCTGTGCTCTCTCCGGAGCGAGCTGGGCGTGCATGACTTGACGTGCCCGCGCTATAGTCTGTGGTTCCTCTGCTCCTCTCTTCCCAGCCTACAGATGTGTAAACAAAGAGGAATGAATGGGATATATTTAGAAGGTTACTAGGCTACACAATATCAAACAGAACTATAAACATATATAATGAGTATTATTGGGATATTAAAGTGATACCATAGGAGATTAAAAAAAAATAGTAGGCTAGACAAGGTCACTATCAACTCACTATTGAGTACAATTGACACACTATAAATCATTATAGGAATATTATAGGAATATTATAGCAACCTTGCCTGGAATAGGGACAGGCTGGGAGTGGTGCTCGCCGATGAGCAACTGGTGGCTGGGTAACCCTCATAGTTCGGCCGGGCACAAGCCAAAAAAGCAGTGCAAGGCTGTTTCCTTGTGGGCTCCCTGGGAGGGATTTTGGCAAACTGGCTTGTGGAACATGAAACATGACCTTTCTGGTGGGGGAAGGAGCCTGAGCTGGGGTGAGAGGTTGAAAGGTACCAGCTAGATGCAAGCCAAAGAGGTTGCAGCTGTGGTAGGTGCAGAAGCAAAAGCCAAGGTGTGGAAGGACTATGGAGAGACTATGGAGAATGACTTTCAGGTGGCCTCAAAGAGGTTCTGGAAAACCATTCCGTGACTTAAGAGGGGAAGGCAGGATATGACCCAGGCTGTTCTCAGTAGGCACGGAGAAACGCTGAGCTTGACTGGAGGCATAGGCGGCGCTAAAATTCCCAGGATTTTCATAGGATAAAATTAGGCAAATCACCTAAACAGCTCGACTGGCACTATGAAATAAGAAAGGCCACACCTTGCCATGAAATATAAAATTAGAATCAATGCATTAAGCTCAAGATTATCAAAATTATTACAATTATCGCTGGTATGGCCACATTGAGATAGTGCAGTAGAATAATTCCATTCATTCTTCACACAGAAGCACCTTAGACATCTATTCTGAAGTCAATTTGCCTTTACTGGTCAGAGATGTTTGTTGTTATTGTTTAATAAGAGCATCACAGTAGGATGACAGAGAGGTGTTTGTTGCGTGTGCCTAAGTTGCGGCTGTTGAGGCCCACTCACACCTAGAGTGGCAACTATAAAGATAGCCTAACTATAAACTGTAACACACTGCGCTCCATCAATCCATGTCATCCATCGATGGATAGGTCTCATTGATGGGATATTGACAGGACAGGCGTGATGTGGTCAAATGTTCTTGTTTCAACAACAGACATGCAAGCTGCTACGTTTTCCAATGCGAGTAAGGTAGAACCCATGTAAACACCACACTCTGATTATATTAATGCGATTATGCTCATAGTTGAAGTAAGCATAATCGCAGTATGTGGAGTAGCCTACTCCGATCTTAATCGCATTAATGAACATCTATAGGCCTACACCTTAGTCGCATTTCTTGAACTGTAACCAAGCTGCGCATGTGTCCAGCTCACCATGTGAAGGTAAAAGGTAATTGTGGTCTGTACTAGGCTAGATTAGGTATTCTTACCAATATCTGTCATCCAACAGCGTGTAGGATGTATTTCAGTTGATGAAATCGCTATCCATCCAAAGGCGGCTTGGCAGTTATATGCGTTCCACCTGCAGCCTCTTATTTGAACGATGTGGTGCAAGCGCTGCGCAATTACGCACACCTCAACCAGTGTACCTTGATAGCCTATTGCACAACCAGCATTTGCCAAATAGGTACACAAACCTCTGTGTTTTTGTGCACACATGGTAGGCTATTCCGCGCAGCTTCCACGTTTCTACAGTAATACAGGAGACGGACGGTGACACTCTGGAGACGCGCTGGACACAGCGGCTCTCAGCTCCATCCAAACACACCACAACTGCATGCGTCGTCTCCTGCCTTCCAACAGGTTTCAAAATAGTAGAGCCTGGAGCATTCCATTTTGCAATTGTAATAGAGATATGCATATGGCTGCACGAACAACATTAGGCTACATGTGGTAGCGCACAATCATGACTGTAGTTAAGTGAATTTAAAGTGAGGAGACAGGAAAGTTATTTTTTTAGCAAAACATAAATGATACCTGTGCCACTGGCGGCGCGAGGGACACCGGAGCTCTCCTCTTGACTAATGTCTCACCTCCATAATGGGGGAAACCCTACGTGATGTTAGAAAAGGAGGGAGACACCGACATGGCATTAGAAGAAGATGAGACTGCTGCCACTGGCCCAGGTTTCCTAAATGTGCCTTTTGTTTTTGGAAAGAGTGAACCTAACCTTGCATTCAGCATTTCACGTTCATTTATATTGAATAAAAAGCATTACAGACTTATTAAGAAGAGACTGGACAAGTTCTTTATTCTTTATTCTCATTTTCTAACTCGGGGTATCAGACAGTGTTGAGGATGGCTGTGCGCCCCCGGCGCCTCCAATGCGCCACGAAGCCATAACGCATCAATATTTTATAACCCTGTGACACCCAGTCTAGCTAAGTCTAGTCTAACTGCTTAACACCTTGAATTTGAACAGAAATTGGGGCTCTGCTAAAATAATGTAATGCACTTAACTGAGACTGATTTACACCATATCAGCCTATAATGAAATGTAGATGCTTTTTGGACAAGCAATAGACAACAAAGGTGCTATTGTGATTAGTATCGATTTAATAGGGGAAATCAATAAGGCATAATGGCTTCTGGATTCACCGAGTCAGTGTAGCCTATTTCATGAAAACACTAGTGTCCCAGATATTCAGTGTAGCCTACATAGAGATAAAACTTATATGGTAGCCTTTAACTCACCTGTCATAATGGACAGAAGGCTCATGTTCCGTCTCCAAGGTTCCGTCTCCAGGGCGATGGAACGTGTATAAAGGCAGACCCGAACACTCCAAATAATCATTCTGCACTTCAGCTTTTGTCGGAGACTGTCGAATGGCTAGTGCAATGCAACGTGAGAAGTACATGATCCTTTCAAGTTTCATCCCCCCCTCAGAGCAGGACCATGCAGGTACTGCTCAGTAATTTATCGCCCTAACGGAGCAACCCAGCCGGGAGCAGGCCGTAATAAACTAACAGCCGCGGGTCGTGGCGGCAAGCTAGCTTAGCCAAGTTTGTACAACATGGAAAACATATTGTTTGACCGCAAAAATGACACACAATTAAACATGAGACACTCGCTGAGAAATACGTATTGATTCAACAACATGACCAAATTTCAAAAATTGTGGTTTGGTTAAAAAATTAAAATAACAAAATAAGGCGAGTCAAAGTTAGCCAAGCTAACTTTAGCTCACCTAACGTTAGCTAGCTTAACGTTAGCTAGCTTAACGTTACATAACTTGGATGGAAACAGAGACGATTAGTTAAAATATGAGCCTTAGAAAAACAATTACTTTTTATTTTTATTTTACCGTTGTAATCCCCGATATTTTACCAGCCAAAGGGCTGGCCAATTATTTAAAAAAATTAAATTACCACTGCAAGCTAACGTTAGCTTAGGTTTGATGTTAGCTAGCTACTTGCTACTGTTTAGCTAGCGTAATGATAGCTAAAAACGATTTCTTGACAGTGAAAATGTGCAGTTTTCAATTAGAGTTGGCTGTGAATTGGATGCTGGCTAGCTAACGTTATGTGTTGCCAGTTTAGGTTAATAAGTTTGTTTGTTTATATAGCCCTTTATCACAAGCATGTCTTAAAGGACATAGTAAGTAAATAAATATGTAAAAACACGCAGTTCCGGCTACGAGTCATTTATTTTATTGTTATGAACAGCAGCAAATGGGTGGATTTTGGTGTTAGATAATGTAATTGTGCCTCTTTGCAATTCAAATAGAGGCTTGATCTTAGTTCAAGTGTTTTAAAGACATTTGATATCAAACAAGATTTTCTAACTGACACTCTATAATTCTTAGATATTGACATTGGAGTGCAGTTTATTAGTAAAGCATGTCCAGGCAAATCCCAGGGAAAAAAATATCTTAACTGTGGTCATATTAAAAAAAACACACATAATAATAATAATTATAATAATAATAATAATAATAAGACATTTTATTTGTATAGCGCATCTCAGTGGGTATCTTATTAGGGCACCCATCATTAGACCCAAATAATTCTCTTAGTCTGAGTCTATGTATGTAAGTCAATGTATGTTTCAAAAGCATTATAATGTGTGGCTGAAATAAAATCAAGACCTTTCCCAGGCAGAATTTGCTTAATGTGCAGATAATCACAAAGAGTGATGTGGATTTAGGTGCATGTAGATTTATATAAGTCTATAACTATAGAGCTGTTTAAGCTTTCTCTGGAAGCCTTTGCCAATTCAGTCCCACTGTCAAACACATTTTTCTACCATTTCTGAAATAGCCCAACATCTTACTCAATGTACTGTACATATACTTTACACGTTTGATAAGGTTGCATTGCTCCTTTTGTTGCTTGAGCATGGATTTCTTTTTCAACAGTGCTGAATATTTGAGCTTAGATATGATATTTTCACATCTTTAATTTTTCCTGAATCACTAAAGAAATTTCCTATTTTTACATTATTCTACATTTCATGTTTTTAAGAAAGGCATGTAGTCAGTTAAATACAAGTAATTCATGACTCATTGTGTTTTCCATTTAGCTGGGCTGCAAACAGTCATCGGGGTACTGATGTATGTGACCAACCTGAGGAACCGTCCTCTGACTAGGGACAACATCCATGCCATCGGTCAGGTGATCCCCACCCTCTACTGCCGCCTCACCGGACAGTCCAGTGACTATTCTTGGATTTACCATAAGGGGGCCTTCCAAGCAGTCCTGCTCACATCCCCCTTCGTCTATCCATCCCAGGACCACATGGAGAACACACCACTAGGTAGGGATGGGATGATATGCTTATTACAAGTCGACACTCTCCATATTGTTGCCATTCCCGAATAAGCTTCACAAAACAGTAGACTTCATTCTGTCTATAAAATGATTCTAAAATGCTGGTGCATTCAGAAGTTATGAGACTGATGGCTGTCTATAAGAGACTTTTTAATTGACTATATTCAGATTAACACCATATTCACCGCCATATTCAGATACACCACTGCCACCTATTTAGCTAACGTTAGAGTCAATCAAACAACAGATGGCTATATATTAGTTACTCTGTGATTTGCCTGAAGGGCCAAACACTGCAGAGGTGGCAAACTTTGGTGTAATTGTTGACAGGGATTAGTGGGCGGGTGATCGACATTACTGGGCCTGACATTAGTGGGCCTACCCACTAATTTCTATGGTAGGGGAAACACTGCAACCACGAAACGATTTAATAGGATAAAAGTTAAATAACACAACTCTGATAATATGACTCTGCAGAATTATGTTTATTTCTGAACCACAAATCTTTCTAGTAATGCCACTGGCTTGCCAGAACCTAAACAACAACTTAAAAATGTCATTACAAAGTGCAAATAATACTAAATAGCCTAATAATTTTGATAGACAGGGATGCAAACTAGTCACCTTTAGGTGACATTCACCTTTTTGATCCCAAAATAGGGCACTTAAGTGAATGATTTCTGCGTGTTTTTGTGTCTGCCCTGGTATCTGTGACCTTTTTCATTCTCCATGAGTTTGCATCCCTGATAGAGAGCTTGTGAAATTGTCATGGGCAAGCCTTCTCATTTGTGATTAATACAGCAGAATAAGATATAGCTAATATTTCGATTAATTTTTCTGCCATTAATATTTCAATATATTGTCCCATCCCTAGGTCCTGTGATGGAAGCACCAGCAGCTGTGATCATGTCCACAGCAGCCTCCAGATCTTCTGCTTGCTCCCTTGTGACTCCAAGCCACCCTGACAAGGTCGAGCCAGCAGCCCTGAAGGCAGACCCCAGGAACCACGTCTGCCCTATCCAGGTGATTGATTGAATTTGTTATGGGCAAAAAGATAATCAAACATGTTAAAAGATACATACATACATACTTACTTACATTGAACCCAGAGGATACCACATGAAAGTGTTACACAAAACTCTTATTTCCAATGTGGTCTTATTACCAAGGTGGCGGGTGGCAGCCATTTCATCAGGGTCATCTCTCCGGTCTGCTGCTCTGTGAGAGGGGAGCTGGAGGGTCGTTGGAGGCTGACTGACTACAGTCCAGAGGGCCACATGATGCTGTCCGTCTTCTGTACCTTCCCCAGGTTGGATTTTTTGTTGAAACAATTTGGTTTCTGATCTGCTGAGTGGGCTGTCTCAAGCCAGCAGAGTCAGCCATCTTTAGCTGTCCCTTCTGTACCTTCCCCAGGACCAGGGACGTGCCGATGCGTCAGAGTCAGAGGAAGAGGAAGGCTAGCAGCGATGACAGCAGCAGCAGCCCCCCTCCTCCCAAGAGACACCTGAGACTCTGACTCTTGGTACTGTAAATATAGTAGTATAGTTTTAGACATAAATAGGTTTTTAGAGATTTGGTAGCTGGAGTGATACACTGTCCTCAGATCTCTGTATGATTGTTTGTTGATATAATTCAGTTTCTGATCTGCTGAGCGGGCTGTCTCAAGCCAGCTACTGTATTAACTGTAAATGGTAAGTAAGTAGGTAAGTCATAAAGTAAGTTTTATTTCATAGCAGATATGGTAGCTGGGTTGAGGTGTGATCAGGTTCTCAGGTCTTGGTATAATTGTTTGTTGATACAATTTGGTTTCTGATCAGTTTCAAATCAGCAGTCAGCCGTCCCTTTAGCTTATATTTGTTGATACAGTTCGGTTTCTGATCTGCTGAGCAGGCCATCTCAAGCTAGCAGAGTCAGCCGTCCCTTTAGCCTATAATTGTTGATACAATTCAGTTTTTGATTTGCTGAGTGTGCTGTTCCATGCCAGCACTGTCAGCCCTCCTATTAGCTCAGAGCAGCAGCTGCAGCCTCCTATGATTTTAGACATCCTCTCCTCTGCTCCGCTCCTCTGCATCAGCCAATACCACCAGGCTTCATTACCCTCTCCTCTCCACCAGCCAATACCACCAGGCTTCACTCTCCTCTCCTCTCCACCAGCCAATACCACCAGGCTTCACTCTCCTCTCCACCAGCCAATACCGCCAGGCTCCACTCTCCTCTCCACCAGCCAGTACCACCAGGCTTCACTCTCCTCTCCTATCCACCAGCCAATACCACCAGGCTTCACTCTCCTCTCTATCAGCCAATACCACCAGGCTTCACTCTCCTCTCCATCAGCCAGTAACACCAGGCTTCACTCTCCTCTCCATCAGCCAATACCACCAGGCTTCACTCTCCTCTCCATCAGCCAGTAACACCAGGCTCCACTCTCCTCTCCATCAGCCAATACCACCAGGCTTCACTCTCCTCTCCTCTCCATCAGCCAATACCACCAGGCTTCACTCTCCTCTCCATCAGCCAATAACACCAGGCTTCACTCTCCTCTCCACCAGCCAGTACCACCAGGCTTCACTCTCCTCTCCATCAGCCAATACCACCAGGCTTCACTCTCCTCTCCATCAGCCAGTAACACCAGGCTCCACTCTCCTCTCCATCAGCCAATACCACCAGGCTTCACTCTCCTATACATCAGCCATTAACACCAGGCTCCACTCTCCTCTCCATCAGCCAATACCACCAGGCTTCACTCTCCTCTCCTCTCCATCAGCCAATAACACCAGGCTTCACTCTCCTCTCCTCTCCATCAGCCAATAACACCAGGCTTCACTCTCCTCTCCACCAGCCAGTACCACCAGGCTTCACTCTCCTCTCCTCTCCATCAGCCAATAACACCAGGCTTCACTCTCCTCTCCTCTCCATCAGCCAATAACACCAGGCTTCACTCTCCTCTCCATCAGCCAATGCCACCAGGCTTCACTCTCCTCTTCACCAGCCAGTAACATCAGGCTTCACTGTCCTCTCCTCTCCTCTCCATCAGCCAATACCACCTGGCTTCACTCTCCTCTCCATCAGCCAACACCACCTGGCTTCACTCTCCTCTCCATCAGCCAGTAAGACCAGGCTCCACTCTCCTCTCCATCAGCCAATACCACCAGGCTTCACTCTCCTCTTCATCAGCCACCTTTAGAACAAGAGTCAATAGTACCTTCTTAAAGCAGTTAACAGATGTTTTCACATTGGATGCTCCAAAATTGGAAGCCATTGGAATTTGTGTATTGCGTATTTGTGCAAATGGTTAGCATTTTGAAGTAATATCACTGTTATTTATATTTCAAATTAAATACATTTTAATATTGTAAATTTTACTAGATACTTGAGAATGCAAGCATGTTTCATTTTACATTGTATTAGAACTAGCGATACTAATGAACATAGTCACAACAGAAACCTAGAAATAGGCTATATATAGTTATCTTTATAGTTATTGTTCTAGATGTGAATGGGCCTTTGCTGTGAGATAAAGCCTCTTAAACACAGACTTTTGTTACAGACTTTTTTTAATGAAATGAACTGTTTCGGTGCCTGGCTCAGTCCCCTCCACCTCAGCTTCAGCCCCAGTCTAACCTGTCTCCCAGTGTTTTCTCCTGTGTGTGTGTGTGAGTGAGTGATTTTATTCAGGTGTGCTGGAGTCAGGCTCCCGGTCTCCACAGCTGCTCTGCATCCTAATCAGCCCTCTTCATAAGCCATGCTTCACCATCCAGTTTCCACCAGATCGTAGACTCTGCTACCCGTCAGTGTACTTCGCTTTCAGCTATTCCTAGTTTCTGTACTTTGCTATTCAGCATTCAGTTCCTTGTACTTGTTTCCCTGTCTAACCTGCCTCTTTGTGTTCCTGCAGTTCCGCCTGCCAGCCTGGCTGTTCAGCCAGCCTTGCTCCCAAGCCTCAGCCTTCCTTCCCCCTCAGCCACGCTATCCACAATCCAAGCCTGCTCAGCTCTCCTCGCCATTCCCCTCATCACCATCCCCTCATCATCATCTACAATAAACTACCTTTTAACCTTATCCCTGCCTCCCTGCCTCTCTGTGTCTTGCACTTGGGTTCCCTGTCCTGCAGTTGTAACAGTACATTAAATGAACATGGCAAGCGAGCGTGACCGCATATAGTCTACATGCATGCCGCTATTAAAATACAACAAGCAAAAATAAAATTGTGTGCATAACTAGAACGTTCAAGAACCCATGGGTGTATGCATTTGCTGATGCTACGTTCAGGTGTCAGTGGGCCGTAGTAGGCAACGTGTGCTGCTTCAATCCTCTCTCCCTCCCGCTCTGCCTCTCTGACTCTCGCTTGCTTGATCTCCTGTTTTCTGCTACTGGACTGCCGTTTTTTTTTCATGACAATTTTGGGGAAACTTAGCTTCCCCTAGCCTCTTAATAGCAGCGCCTATGACTGGAGGTGTTGTCGGCCTTCTGGCTTCATTGGACAGTGATCTCCGATGTGCACTGGAGTGATTTGCAGCCCGTGTGACATGGTTGGGATAAGGTTCAGCACCTCCAAGTCTGAGGAGTTCAGATATCTCTCGGTCTTATTCACAAGAGGGGGTAAGAAAGATCATGAGACAGTTAGGTGCATGGGCTGCAGTAAGCAACCAAAATTCACGATTTACTGATTCATCTTCGTTCCATCCCTCACCTATTGCCACAAACTCTAGGTAGTGACTGAAAGAATGAGATTGCGGATACAACTGGCCAAAATTAGGTTTTTCTGCATGGTAGCAGGCCTCACTCTTCATGATAGTGTGAGGTGGTCAGCGATCCGGGAGGACCTCGGTGTCGAGCCACTGCTCCTCCACATTGACAGGAGCCAGTTGAGGTGGTTTGGGCAGCTGATGAGGATGCACCTCGGATGCCTCCCTTTGGACCAACAGCTAGAAAATGGATAGAAGGATGGATTGATGCATGGATGGATGGATATAGTAATAAGAGAAAAAAAAAGTACAATACACTACAGACACACTACAGGTCTCTATAGGAATATTGTAGTGATATCATAGGAGTTAAAAAAAAAAATCTATATACAGTATATATAACTTATACTTATTGCACTGTAAACTCACTATTAAGTGCCATAGACATACTATAACTCCCTAGAGGAATTTTATAATTATACTTTTGGAGAGCAAAAATACATATTTTGTCACTATTAACTCATTTTTTAGTACCATGGACACACTTATAATGAGCACTACAGACACACTATAGGTCCCTATAGGAATAGTGATACCAAAACATAGAAGTATGTAAGGTCACTATAAACTCATTATACCACAGACACATTTTAAGTCCATACAGGAATATTCTCGGAATATAATGATACCATTGGAGATCATGTTCTGGTCACTATAAAGCCATTAAATACCACACACTCATAAGTGGCTATAGGGACATTATAGGGATTTCATAGATCATACTAGATAATGAGGCTGATAAGGACAGGGAAATGAGTAATATAGGCCATCTAGTAATTCTCTGCTGGTCTCAGAGCTTGCGGTGGTTTTATGGATCTATACTAGAATTATTATGGGCCATAAAAAATTCAGCCAGCAGAGGACGTTAATGTACTCCTGTTGTTGATTCAAAAGTGGTCAAAACCAGCAGCTAATGACATAAGTCTCTGCAGGTTCATAATAAAGACCATAAATACCAGTTGTGGAATACCAGGTGCATGTGAACTGGACAGATGGACGGATGGAACTAGAGTAAAGCCTCTAGAGGCTCATAATACAAGTACAACACATTTTAGATTAGTGTGTCAGTGTGTATGTATGTCCTTGACTGCTTCCAAAAATAACCCATTCATGGAGGGTGCTGATCAGGGCATTTATTAATAACACACACCGACAGGTCACATGTCTGAGAGTCTGGTCTGAAAGGCCATCGGCTAGAGGAGAAGAAGGTTCCTCTATGTTTCTCCTCCTCCTATATGGAAAGAGCAGTGGGACGTTCAGGAGCCAAATCAACTGAACAGACAGACCCACCACACACACACACACACACACATACCCTGGAAATTATACAAACACACACATATATAGAATCATTACAAATTCCAAATGAAAAAATATGTTCTGTAATCATCACAATGTAAAACATTAACTTCTGCTCCCTTAAGGAAAAAAAACTTCAGATATATTAGAGATATTCAAGTATTTTCAGAAATTATAGATTTATAATTCATCTGTGATAAACAATATAATTCATCTGTGATATACAATATAGTAATTACTATCGTAACAGTATTGTATATTCAATATTTTCACACATTGAAGAGTGGGTGTTCTGTGTTGTGCTGGTTATGCTGGGTTAAGCAAGACTTTAACGGATAAACGAAATCTTAAACAGATCAGGAAAATCACATACTTAATGACTAAATCCTTCTGTGACTGAGTTTTTCTGTTGCTTTGATAGACAAATCAGGGTCACACATCATAAACAAACATGTTTATGATTGAGCAAATTGAGCAAAAACATTGTAGCACACACACATCTTTAAGGATGGATTCTTTTTTACGGATTTCTGTGTCCCAAACTTTAAAATCTCCTGAACAATCCTAATTCCCCAAGAGATTCAGTCGCGCCAAGATGCAGATCTGGGTTCAGCTTTGCGGGGTTCCCACTCATGTTAAAGGTTTGCGTTGACGGGAGGACATTTTTCATCCCGGGGGTCCTCGTATCTCTCAGTACTCAAGACGCGACGCATCAATCGCAGGATCCGTCCTTCCATCCGTCTTTCCACCGCTCGTCCACCCGCGAGCAGTCGAACTGAGGCTTGCCCAGCCGCACGTTGACGTCGTTGTGGAGGCGACAGAGCCACTGAGACAGAGCGTGGCGGCTGCTGGCGTCCGGCTGGTTGCTTTTCAACCTGTGGACAGGAGATGAACAGAATGTAGGAGTCTCCACGGGTCCGTCACACAGGATTTCTGGTGTGCAGATCATTAAAAATGGAAAACCACCGTAGTTTCATGCCCTTTCATTTTGAAAAGATGATCTGTTTTGACAGTATTGCCCTGCTTTAGGGCCCCCACAGTGAAAGACTTTGCTGTAGTCCCTTCTATAATAAAATAAATTTATAATACTGTCAAATTGGTTAGCTCAGGATTCAGTGAATAGCCCCTAGGACAGAGCTCTTCTCTGTTATGCTATTAGAAAGGTCAGTCCCCTTTACACTCACAGTCAAAGCAGCCAAAGCCCGATAACTTGACTCTTGGCATCAGTATCTATGATTAATGCCAGAGCTTCAATATGGAAACGTTATATAAAATTACTGTATTAGCTACCATAAAGATAGCAGGGCAAAATCCTATCACTGTATTGAAGCATTTTTGACTGAAGCAGGCCTTTAATTTGAAACTTTCTACACAAAGCAATCACATAAAAATTTAATAAGAGATAGTGAGATATGTACCTGCCCCTGAGGTCTTCTGCACATTCGTCACAGGGGAAGAACTTGGAGAACAGGTTGATGAACTGGCCCATCTCCTGCTGCTGGGTGGGGGAGGGACGGTCGGGGTAATACGCCGCCATGGTGTGCAGGAAGGACCAGGTGTTACGCCCCAACTCTTCCCGGTCCAACGGACACTGCGGGTCCCGCTGCAACTCCGGCTCCTCGGCTCGGACCTCCTGGAGGATCACACAGGCGTGGTTATTACGAGAGTTAGTCAGCTAGTAGTGCAGACCAGGGTTGAGGCCGTTCATGAATTGAATTGAGAATGCATGGTGAAAGAGTTGGAATTGGAATAGAACCCAGCTCTAAGGAAACATAATGTGAATTGAACTGGAATGGAATGACAGGAAGCAGAATTGAATTCCATTAAATTCCATGAAATTGAAGAAGAGAGGATGACTTGACTTGCTAAACATTATAAATCAAACATTATAAATCAAACTAGAAATAACCGCCTCGCAGTTGTATGCCTCCGCCAATAAACTTTGTTTTATCATCGCAAGGACAGTCTTTATTTATTGAACATATATAATTAATGTGGTTATTTGGTCAACTTAAAGGATTTTGGTGTCTGCAGAAGTAAGTAACAGCACCGTTTTTGTAGAATGACCCAAGATCTTTTTCTCAGCTACAGTGGTAAGCAAAACATTATGATGTTGACTTTTGGATATAAAATGTCATCACTTCATCATTTTATCCTATTAGACATTTGTGTGAAATTTTGTCATAATTAGCGTATGAATTCTTGAGTTATGGCCAAAAACGTCTTTTGTGAGGTCATAGTGACCTTGACCTTTGACCTTTGACCACCAAATTCTAATCAGTTCATCCTTGAGTCCAAGTGGACGTTTGTGCCAGATGTAATGAAATTCCCTCCAGGCAATATCACGTTCACGACAATGGGACGGACGTACAACCCGAAAACATAATGCCTCCGGCCACGGCTGTCGCCGGCGCTGAGGCATAATAAAAAGGCAGTTAAACAAATCAAATACATTCAATTATAAATGTATTACGATTACATGTTGTGCATCACCTGAAAGCTTCCTTTAACATTTTATGATATTCAGTATTGATAATACAGTATAGAACACTAATATAATCTCACATATGTGGTAAGAAGAAACAAAAAAACATGGATTTTCACAGAATTTCATTGAATTAAATTCAACCTCCTGAAATTCAGGTTAAATTCCAATTCTGTTTCCTGTAGGTTTTTTCACATTCGAATTCCAATTGATGAGTTCATTCATGAATTCACCCCAACCCTGGTTCAGACCGGTTCAGACACATAGACATATACAGTAGGTGGGACAGTCTAAAGCAGTGTTTCTTAAACTATGGTTTATGGTGGTTTATAGGACAGCAGGATGACCTAGTGGTTAGTGAGGTTGTCCACCAACCAAGGCCAAGGTTTGATCCTCCATGTAGATATATCTGTTGAAGTAAGATACTTATGCTGCGCTCCAGTCACAGTCGGAAGTTGGAAATTCACAGTTGGTCATAATCACAACCTCTGTGCGTTCCAGCGCTCCAGCTCAGAAACACAGGGAAGAAACAGGGCTGCCCACAAGATTTAATTTGCATAAAGTGAAATACTGTTCCCCATGCAAAGCCAATGTCAATGATATTCGGTGATGTTAGCTAGCTCAGTAGATTAGAATGTTGGCAACTGTAAGTGCAAGTTTACATTTCCAAAATGTTTATATTAGGCTATATTCCAATTACCATTTATTATCATGTGTGTTTTGACAGATTTAAGGTCATTTAATGCTGAAAACTGACCTTAACCAAAATCCCTCTCAAGGTATATTCAATGTAATACTGTCTCTGCCTTAAGTGAAGTTTGAGATTATTGTTATAACTAATGCCGTGTAGCATTTACAGTGTATGCTGCCATGTTGACATGACATCAGATAACTGCATCTTGGAAAACTCATGGCTGAGAAATCATCTAGTTTCCTCCTTGGAATTCAACTTTTTTTTCCCCCAGTAGGAAGTTGTGATTTCCAACTTTCTGACATCACAGGAACGCAGCAATAACCCCCACCTGCTCCTGGGGAGTAGCTGGCAAATCTTGCAACCCAATCAGAGCAAAAACAGCATTGTAGGGGTCCTTAAGTATATCAATCAATCATAAAAAATATATATTTAAATGTTTGTGACCCAAATGGGTTCTGGGCCGTTTTCTGGTAGAACCCAGTGTATGTCTGAGTCCAAGGTAAGATTGATTCTCAATCTTAGTCTCTGTTGAGGCTAAGTCCAAGGGTGAGACAAAATTTACTCAATTTGGTGTCTGGGCTGTAAAAGTTAAATTACGCAAGTCCACATTGCTCAGTATGAATAGGACAAAACCAGAATAGCCAATTATCAGGCCACCTTTTAAGACTCAAAATCTTTGACATTTGTAGGCCTATTTGGTAAGCATACTGTATGATACTCATGATACAGGTGAGGTCCACAACGCCACATAACTAAAAACTCTGCCAAAATGTTATCTCATTGGGAAATGCCCAGACATGTAGTCAGTCAGATCAAATATCCCAACCAAGCCAAGCTCCTTTACGACTGGAAAGAACAGCGAATTGTCAGCCAAGACAAGCAGCTGGAAACTTGGCAGCCCGCGGTGAACTCGGCTCACCTGCGTCGCAGCTGTCGTCTGCTTCTTCTGGACCTTCATCCACGATTTGAAGTCCGTACAAGCCCTGCACGGCTTCTTTTTGGGTTCCCCGGTCTGCTCCTGCTCTTTACCGGGACTGTCCCCCGGCGGGCCGCCCGCCATAGCGAACGGAAACCCTTCAAACCCGGGCGGGTTGGAGGCTGATGCTCCTCTCGGTCCTGTGGGCGCAGCCATGTTCGCTCTGTAGCATTCTGGGATTTGGCACGACTGACCGGTAACATCGGTGCAACAGGGGCAGAGGATGCTCGTTTTGAGGCCGTTGGAATTCACTCTTTCTTACTTAATGGGGACGTTATTAGATATGTTTTATACTAAGTGAACGACGTTTAAATTGTGCATTTCCCCGTGGATATAAGTAATAAAAATATATCTGTGCGGAACCTAGTTTCTGTTAGAGTGAGTTTTTTGTTTCACCCGGAAATTAATGTTTACGGAACTTCGGGTTCCGGCTGGTGATGTCACTTCTCTGTGCATGCCGCGGAGTGTAACCTGAATTAAAGTGTAAATTTCTACTATTCTACCACTCTTCTAACACGTTGTCATTGTGTGTATTTCACTCAAATACTCTCCTAAAGCTACATTATGTTGATTCCCTGCTTTTGATGCGGTTTGCCAACTGTTTTCATCGCACTGGCTGGCTAGTTAGCCGGTCGGGTAATAAGGCTAACAACTATGGACTGACACGTTTCTGTTCCTCATGAAATGTTTTCTCTCCTCGGCAGTGTAACCCGTCTGCCTCGCCACCATGGGGATCTTGGAGAAAATCGCAGAAATCGAGAGAGAAATCTCTCGGACACAGAAAAACAAGGGTAAGGGCAGAGCACGCGCAGGGCTAACTGTTAGCTACAGTATGGGAGAACTGTGTGTGTCATGACATCCCATTCTCTTTGATTTTTTCAAGCTAGTCACTGTTAACGCTATCCTGACAGTGTCAAGTGAACGTCCTAATGTTGATTGGTGTGCTTGTATTACTATTTAATAGCAGCATCCTTGCTCACTTATGTTCTTACCTACAATGTAAGAACATAACTGACTCCTACTAGCAATACACTTAAAATCTCAAAGCTGTTTTGAACAGAAAATATAATCCATAATGAATCACTTTTGCTTGTTTTGAATCACTCAAATTACGCCTTTTCCCCCCCTTCAGCCACTGAGTACCATCTGGGCTTGCTGAAGGCCAAGCTAGCCAAGTACAGAGCTCAGCTGCTGGAGCCCTCCAAGTCAGCGGGGGCCAAAGGAGAGGGCTTCGATGTCATGAAATCAGGAGATGCTCGTGTTGCTCTTATTGGTTTCCCCTCCGTGGGTAAGGTAGGTCAGCACAATGGGGAGGATGGGTGTGTTTCCTACCTGCTGTAGCCTTGAGGGAAGTGGAGAATGGCATACATCAGTCATACGTCAAACACTTATATGTCTGCATCTGCCATAAAAAGGGGTCTTCTTCAAACTTTTCAGCCCAGGTACCACACGACAAATGAATTTATGCTTTGGGACCCAGGTTCATTTTAACAAACCAGCACTCTAGTCATGTAGGAAGCCACCAGAGTGAGATCTGCAACCTGACCCAAAGGCTAAGTCAGCCCTCTGTCTAACTCAGCTCTCTGTTGTGTTCTGTAGTCCACCTTCCTTAGTTTGATGACGTCAACAGCCAGTGAAGCTGCTTCCTACGAGTTCACCACCCTCACCTGCATACCTGGTGTCATAGAGGTACACACGTGCACATGAATACATACAGTATTTTCACAATTGGAACTTAGCATGTCATTAATATTATATTTTTGTGTCGCTCTTCAGTACAAAGGGGCCAACATCCAGTTGCTAGATCTGCCAGGAATCATTGAGGGTGCTGCCCAAGGTACGCTTCACTTCCATGTTTTCACAGCTGAAACTCAAGCTACCATGTTGATGCTTTATAACAGTGGTTCTCCACCTTTTTCATATCAAGGACCCCTAATTTACTCCACATTAGGGCCACAGACCCCCATTTGATAAGATTTTCTCTCTCAAACCCAAATCTGAGAATATTTTTATTGTTAGATATGATTTTGTCCAGAATTCCATGAGTATCTGTATTCTAGACAGAGAGATAACAGTGAAACTATGATCAAAACAGTCATTCTTCTACATTCTCTAATTGTTAAGTTCTTGTAGAAGACATAATGGTGAAGTTTAACAATTCATCAATTTACTGGGGACCCCCTGGAACTCCCTCAAGGACCCCTGGTGGTCCCCGGACCCCACGTTGAGAACCACTGCTATATAACACCACAGATGGGTATTAAAGTGCATTTTAGGCTTCAAACTAGACGCTGATTGCTGAAGTTTGATAAGGCCATAGTGTGTAAAAATGCATGAGTGCTCATCACATGTGACACAGTCGTGACCTAATGCACCTAATGCTAGCTAGCTCTAACCTAGCTCTCTAGTGATTGTGATTGGCTGACCTTTGACCTTTCCTAGGCAAGGGTAGAGGTCGGCAGGTCATTGCTGTAGCCAGGACAGCAGACGTAGTCATCATGATGTTGGACGCCACCAAAGGAGATGTTCAGAGGTGTGTGACGCCCACTGGGTGTATGTGTGTGTGTGTGTGTGAGACAGAGGGTGCGAGCACTTGTGTTTTTTATGAAGTAATTCTTGCCTGTAGCTTATTTTTTTTTTATCCTCCTAGAGCACTTCTAGAAAAAGAGTTGGAATCCGTGGGCATCAGACTCAACAGGACAAAACCAAATATTTATTTCAAGGTAGAGTTTCCATTCCCCCTCCTCCAGTGATTTCCTCCAAACCCTTTGTGACATCAAGGCGTCGCATTAGTAAAATGTGTTACTGTCCTCTCCCTGTAGCCCAAGAAAGGTGGCGGCCTGTCCTACAACTCCACCGTTCCCCTCACCCACTGCTCAGAGAAGCTTGTCCAGCTCATCCTTCACGAATACAGTATCCTTCACACACAGACACGATGAATGCAACAGTCTAATCACTTTATGTCTGTTCCTCCAAGAGACTGTCCTGGCGTTTCGCTGTCCCTGTCTCTCTCTCTGTCTGTCCCCTTTTCTCTTGCTCACTATAGGGATTTTTAGAATATCATGGGATTATGGAAGTTTATTCCAGGCACGGAAAGTCAGGCAATTTGATAAATTCTCAGGGAACATCAGCGTTCTGACTTAGGCATAGAAAGTCATGGAAAAGTCATGGAATTTTACATCAGGGCAACAGTGGGAATCTTGTCACTCTCTCTCTTAAGTATGTGTGTTTGTGTTTGTCAGTCTCTCTCACTCTTGTTCTTTCAGTCTCTGTCTCCTTGTCTCCTTATCATAACATATTAATGTCTCACAGTAGCATCTGGATGCTTTCTTTAACACTCCTCTTCAGAAATCTTCAACGCAGAGGTCCTCTTCAGGGAGGACAGCACGCCAGACGAGTTCATCGACGTCATCGTTGGAAACAGAGTTTACATGCCTTGCCTATATGTACGTCAATACATGTCGTCATTGGCGGGTGAAAACTTGGGTTCCCATGACGACAGCAATACTTTTTAGCTCTTGTGTGTGTGTGTGTGTGTGTGTGTTCCTGTCTCACCGTTTGTGTGTGTGTGTGTTGGTTTTACAGGTATACAATAAGGTGGATCAGATCTCCATTGAGGAGGTGGACCGCTTGGCTCGCAGACCTAACAGCATTGTCATCAGGTCAGCTGTGTGTGTGTGTGTGTGTGTGTGTGAATGTGTGTGTGATGATAGTTTTCGGGTGTGAGCTGCCATGTCGATATCCTGACAGTGTACATGAGAGTTGAGATGCTTTTCCCCTTCCAGTTGTGGGATGAAGCTGAACCTGGACTACCTTCTGGAGATGCTGTGGGAGTACCTGGCGCTGATCTGCATTTACACCAAGAAGAGAGGAGGTACACACACACTCACACACACTCACTTAAACAAACACACACACACACACACTCTCTTTCAATCTCTTTTTTTATAACTATTATTTATGTATTTCTTCTGTAGAGCGCCCAGACTTCAACGATGCCATCATTATGAGAAGAGGAGCATCTGTAGAACACGTGGTGAGTAACACACACACACACACACACACACTGCAGCTATCTAATCACTAAACACACACTCACACACATACGTACAGACAGATATTGAGATCAACCGTCTCGTTGGAGCCTGAGCGCATAATTAATCCCATAACAGTAAGCAGAAACATTTACAGTCACACAGTTTATTACGTGTTCATAAATAGGCCTGTTTTCTCTTTCTCCCTGCAGTGCCACCGGATCCACAGAACTTTAGCCAGCCAGTTCAAATATGCCCTGGTTTGGGTAAGTTATTTCCAGTTTTGGGGGCATCGACCTTTTAAAAACCTTGACTCTTGTGCCTCCTGTCCTCAATAAGCTGTTTGAACTAAGTACCTTGTGTAGATCAGCGAGGAAGAATAGAGGAGGAGGGTTCAGTGATGTCATGGACGTTGGGTTTTGGAGGTACAGTGACTGCACAGTGGAATTTTTTTACACACTGTGCAGTACATTGGACCACATCAGTAGACACTGTAACTATGAGTAAATAAAAACCCCATAGAGGACAGTGTTGACAGTGAGGCTGGACTGGGGGTGGGACCACTGATATGCACAGAAATCTGCGAGATTCTGCAGCTGGTTTAAGTCGAATTGAGTCAACAATCAACATCATTGTCAAGATAAGACCTAAGTCTTAACTTGGGTCCAGTTGTGACTCTTCTTCGCTCCTGCCACCATGCTGCATTGTTATTGTTCAAGCAGACAGTATACAGGCAAAGCAATAGGTTTCACTTCCATCTTCACCGGAAACACTGTTGTGCAGACTAGACTGCTTCTTTTTTGCCTGGGAGCCAATGACTCATATTCTGGCCAATATCTTGTCTTGTTTGATATATGCAAAATTGATGATAAACTACGGATAGCGGCGTGAGATCCAGTTATGTCTTAAAATTAGAAACAAACCATTTTATTTAGCAGGTACTCCTGTTTTGCACATGCATAGTATGGTAATAAAGTAATTTTAGACAGTTGTATGCATGGGCAAGATTAATTCCCGGTTCCTATGTACAATATTTCCACTTTAGCGGACAAGGGTTTCTATAGGCTGGAATAGCATGTGCGGTATCTTTCCATTATTATTCCATTAACAGTATCCATTATCTTTGGTTCAACTACATCAACTGCGGAAGTTAAAGACCCAAACCCCAAATTGTGGTGAAGCCTGACATCTAATGGTGAAAAATAGGGTACTGAACTGACTATCTGTTATTGGCTGATCTTTGGTGACATCACCTGGCAGTGTATCTGAACTGGGCTGTCTGTCGGTCTTACAGGGAACCAGTACCAAGTACAGCCCTCAGAGGGTGGGGCTAACACACATCATGGAACACGAGGACGTCATCCAGATCGTCAAGAAGTAAAACGAGCCTTCTGATTGGCCAGAGGACAGACAGCGGGAGGAGTCACACCTTTACGGGAGGAATTAACATGCAAAAAAATGTTCATTTATTCAAAACTCATTGTACAGTAGATATACAGCAAACCTAAAGGCGTCATGATTCTTATTTTGTATATGAAATTTAACAAAAACAATTAAACAAATCAAGACACAGACCAGATGTGAGTTTGTTGTGTGCAGGAAATGGCGTATTTTACCTTTTGATTAAGATAGGGAACGTGCATTCATTCAGAGAGAGAACATGGAAAAAGTAATAAATTCCATAAAACTTGAATTGACTCATGTGTTTGTTTAATTCCCATCAGTTTCAGCTTCCGGTTTAACCTCTTTCTTATTAAATGTGTCTTCCTGGAAATGTAGCCTGAGCGTTTGTAGTATAAAGGGGAAAGGAGAAGACTGACTCAGTTCTTCTGTTGTGTATTACTGCAGAGACAAATCTACTGTGGGAGGTGAACAATGATGTAATTTTTTTATGTACAATATACGGCAACCTAGTTGTGTTTTGTGGAATTATCCATCGACAAATAGGCCTACCAGAGATGAACCCACCTTAACTAGATTTAATCACCATTTTATTGAAATAAAGTTGAGCCATCTTTATAAACTAATGTAAATCTTAATTCAGAGCATACATAATAGCACATAGTGTCAAACTAATGTCGTGAAAATAGCATCTAAAACAAACTAACGGGTCTATGTGTAATTTGTGGTCCAATGCTGGCCTCTATCGTTCAGCATTGTCATTGCAACAACACTCTGCCCTCCATAGAGCGAGACCATCATTAGCCTGGTGGCGCCGTTTCACAATCAACAACAATGAATGTTCTATCATGTTTTACCGAGTTAGCGCATTTTTTTTGTTGTTCAATGGACGCTTGCCGTAATGTCAGTAGGATACTGACATTACCCTGTTGTTTGTGGATTTTTGGAACATATTGAAGGTAAGGAGTCTATTTTGTGTGAGAAGTGACAGTCACACCACTTCCCCGGTGCAAAAGTGGGCTGGTCCGTTAAAATTCGAGCTGTTCTGAGGATTATCCACCTGCCGAATTTACCAGAACACTTTACCAATTAGTAATAAAGTGTTAATATATTTCCCAATGTGTGTTTTGTTCCGATAAGCAAGGCAAAAACAAATTGCCCGATTTTTAATGGAGCTTGGCGTGGTTGGAGAGTCTCCAAACAACAAAAATTAGCATCGCCCACTCCCATGTTTTGGTATGCAGAAATCTCCGCAGCGCGTGCGCCGTGGCTGTTTACTTTGCTTCACTTGCTACCATTCAGGGACGTCTGCTGATATTTTCTCGTCATAATTATGCTTCAGTAAAGCAGTAATAGTTCACATTTAATCTGAATTGCTGAATTGCTTATGATTTTGTATATTGGTGGTGTTGGCCTTATGGAGGTTAGCTTACCCACCTTTTACCTTTGACCACAGCATCACTATGCCTAATCTTTGGAGTTAAACACATGGCATTTTAGAAATACTGGGCTAGTGTCAGGTGAGAGTGCTTTAGGCACCTGTAGAAGTTTTGCAATAAAGCCCTAAATATTATAAAACTACAGTAATGCTCTAATACATTATAGAGGCATACTGTAGAAATATCAGGTCACTATAAATGAACTATTTTGTACCACAGACACTCCTTATAGGAATATTATCCCTGTGTTAAACAACAGGCAAATATTCATGTTTTCTTGACTGTCTCACTTCACAGTAGTACAATGTTGTTATATGACAGGAGTTATCCAGGTGACCACACTGCACCTTGATCCCTCCTCACCTGTACAGCAGGTGCATGTCAGTCACCTTTGACCCCCGCCACACTGCCCTCTATCCCTGCAGCCCGGCTGTTCGCACCCTTTGTGCGCAGGGGTCGCCGCCCGCTCTGTTCTCCGGGCCGGCTGACCATTTTTCTTTCAGAAAGCATAGGCTCCAGCCAAAGCTGCCCATTCACTAGCACACACACGGGCATAATAGCAGCATTAAAAATTCACAAGCATCTCTTCGGTCTAGGAGAGGGGGGAACAGAGTGGGAGGCTCTACGAGAGAGAGAGAGAGAGAGAGAGGGAGGGAGGATGTGAGTTGACACTGCTGACCTCGTCCCTTAAAGATGCCGTAGAGATGTCTCGCTGGAGCCAATCGTGGATGGAGAGATTCTGCTTTGGAATAACCTGAAGAGGAGAGGGATGACGGAGGGGATAATGATATAGAGAAAAGAGAGGGAGAAACAAAAGGTAAGGCTGGTTGGCTGCCTGGTGTGCTTTGTGTGGAGCAGGCAGGCATGGTGACACTTGATGCTGCTTGGCTCCATATGGCATGGCTAAGTGTTAGTGTGTGTGTGTGTGTGTGTGTGGAGTGGGGGTGCCAACGTGAGTCATTACTAGAAGTTGGTGCTTTGTCAGTGCTTCTTTAAGCCTTGTTTTTGGTTGGGTGCCGTTAAGAAGTTGTTTAAAGCCATAAGCTGAATTTCTACAAGAATATGTTCAGTCTTTTGCTGTCAGAGAGTGTAAACACACAGGCTGAATACCTATACTGTGCCTACAGATGGGTTATTCCATAAGTGCAGGAGACAGTAGTTTTCATCCTTGTCTGTCATTAGCTCTTTTTTTAACTGGCTTAATGTAACATGGGAATTTTTCACAGTAACTGAGGTGATAATTATTATCAGGGACTGAGCTGGTGTGACTTTAAGAGGCCAATCTCCATGAATCTTTTCACTGCACATTGTGTTCATTGACTGAAACCTAAGAGCTCCTTTCTAATCAATGTTGCAACGATAATCGCATGTTGTCAAATTTCATATCGTCAAATTTCATATCAGTGGAGCTGGAGTTACAGCTTTTGAAACAAAACACTTTTCAAACTGGCGTAGCAGGCAAACCTCTGGTTCCCAGGAAAAAGACAAACGGTTCAAATTGACTAATTCCAGTTGAAAGAGGTACTGCTGCTGACTCCCTTGCTCCCCTCCCCATTATAATAAGGATTGTGACTGGTGGACATACACTACTTTTATTAGTAGAATAAAATTTTCAGTAGAGCTTAGAAATGAGAATAGGGCAGTGAGGTCACTGGGAAAATGGCTTTAAAACCAATATTTTGTGCAGAGATATACAGTATATGGACAGTCATGTATACTAGTCATAGTATGTCTATGTGTAGGCATATCTATTTCAAAGTACAGCTTACATTTATTCTAAAATGATGCCCACACAGAACGCATTAGCAATTCAAAAGGAATTCATATTTACAACTAAAAGTATTTAACGTTAAAACATATTAGAATTACAAATCTTAAAATTCAAATATTATATATTGGTCGTTGTTTTTTGCTGCAGGTGATGTTTCTCCATTGGATGCCTCCCTCCAGTGACCTCATCACCTCATTCAAATTTCTCAGCTCCTCGGAAAATATTACGTTTCATTCAAACCCATTTCCCAGTTGGCAGTCACCCATGTTTGATGATTTCATCTTTCGCTATAGTACACCTATTGATATTCTACTGAAATGATACAGTGCAGGATTTTTAGCACAGGACAAGTACAGCACATTTCCCTGCTCTTATTTGCATGTAAATCAAGTTCAGTGATTCTATTTCTATTTTCTCTTCTCTTCTCTTCTCTTCTCTTCTCTTCTCTTCTCTTCTCTTCTCTTCTCTTCTCTTCTCTTCTCTTCTCTTCTCTTCTCTTCTCTTCTCTTCTCTTCTCTTCTCTCCTCTCCTCTCCTCTCCTCTTGCAGAGTAGGAAAAGTTACCAGCCATAGCCGAAATTCACCAGCATTTCAGGAGCGTGTTAATGTCCCACCCTGATTAGGACCCTGGTTAATTTGCCTCTTCTGCCCTCTTCTGCTTCAGCCTCCTCATTACATAACATTTGTCACCCTGCTGAAGGCTGAACAGCTTTAGGTGTTGCTGCCCCCTGCCTCTCTGCCTGGGCTGGTGTCCGTACACTTCCACTTATGTCAGTGGATTAGGTGCATACATGTGGCGACATGGATTGACATCATCTGGTTTCTTCATATCTATTGAGCTGATCACAGAGACTCATAGGTGTTGAAATACCCATAGATAATGTTCAGTGTTTAATGGAGTTTGATTGATTGACCTTGACCTTTCTCTCTGTCACCCTGGTGATACGAGGACATATAATATGCCTAGTGAGGCTGAATACTTGATGCGGTCAACTACTGACTTCAGATTTATTTAGACATCAGAGGGTGCTCAGTAAATAATATCCCAGCAAGCATTTGATTGACAACGACATGCAGGAGGTGACCAAGTTCAGCGTCAACCCAAGCGAGCACAAAATTACATCACAGTGAAAATTCATTTTAAAACAGCTTTGATGTCATAAAGATATGTAAGTCTTGATTTCACAAAAACAAAAGTGTGCCAACTCTTACAAAAGACCCACATGTGGAGTGTGGACGTATATATTCTATAGAAATACAGGGATTTTATGAACAAATAGATAGATTGGCTTCTTTTTGTGTGTGTGTGTGTGTGTGTGTGTGTGTGTGTGTGTGTACTGACTATATGTATATGCACCTTTGTCTTTTGCCTAAGCTAAGGGCTTACCAGACTCATCTGAGTGGATAATCATGTTTGTGGTGGATTCAGTTTGCCTTTGTGGAAATCTCTCCTAAGGCCTTTAACAAGTGGACCGGTTGTATTCTGTGCTTCTATGCGTGGGATCTATAAAGTAGTGATGCTGTTTGCCTAAGGGATAATTTAGCCCAGTGATGTACACATGGAGAGGCAGGACTAAAGAACATGAAAGGACCTGAGGCATTACATGTTGTTGAGCATTTAGCTATATGGCATTGAGTTTATTCCACATATAAGTGACATGAGTATTTCATAAACCATTGTAAGCCCTGCGGTGGAAATTAGGGTAACATTTAACTAAGCTCTGCCCACCAGCTGTACGTGCGTGTGCCTTGTGTGTGTGTGTGTGTGTGTGCGCGCCACCTTTTCTTTGTGTCTGGTGCGTGTATGTGAGGAGTTCTGATAAGGCGCCCACACACACACACACAAATTTGTCTCATGCTATTGTCACTGCAGAGGCTTCGTAGCAAATCATTCTTTTGATTCTGCCGCTGTGATGTCAGTGTGGGATGATGATAGCGTAGTGTGTGTGTGTGTGTGTGTGTGTGAGTGTGTGAGTGCGTCTGTGTCATCCAACCATTCACAAACAATAGACCTGCCCAATTGTTTACTTACGCAGAGGGGGACAGGGTGGATGGGCTCCTCCGCACACACACACTCACAGACACGCATACACACACACACACACACACAGGAGGACGAGGGCAGCATGTTTATCAAGAAACACAATCCCACCACCACTGATGCAAGGATTGATGTAAAGAATGGTCATATGCCATATCAAGTTCTTTTCTCTCTTTACTCACCCATTGTAGCATCACTTAAGCAACAGAGGGGATGTTTTACACGGAAGGCCCATTGTGTGTCCAGACGGTCTGTGTGTGTGTGTGTGTGTGTATGTGTGTGTGGTCAGAGGGCTATAAAACATTAGCACAGAGGGTCTGGAGCAGGACCAGGAGTCAGTGCAGCATCATAAAGGCCAGTGAAGTAGATTTTTATTCCAGACAGCGACAGGTTTATCAGACCTTTTGATGGATATTCGCTGATATCAAGAGTTTTAAGAAGATCCGAGGATTCAGTGTCTTCTTCTACACAGATCCACTATATGTAGAAACTCATCAGATCTCATCTTATTTCATCTCTACCACTGTCGCTCAAAGCTTCTTCTCCCAAAAGTGCATGGAAGGTAAGAACATTTCTGAGATTTCCTGCATTTCATGAGGGAATATGGTAATTCATGTAATACAGATTCTGTTTGGCTGAATAAAGATGAAATTGTAGCCTGTGCAGCAGAGCTTTACCCTAGTTTCTTTGCTCTCTTACTCTATTTGTTCTGCTTGTTTTAGTTTGAGAGGGCTTATACCAGCAATATTCAAGAAGCCCAGGGGCCCTTTTTGGAAACTGAAAGGAAACTGGGAGTGAGTTGATGCAATTTTCAGCTTTTTGCTCGGAGTTGCTTGCTTTGCTTGGATTTTTGCTTTGAGTATAGAGCTAAGAGAAATCAACATATTCCAATATCAAACGGTGGAATCCTGTTTCCACTGTACTGATCATGGATTGTCAACTATTACATTTGCCTCCAACTTGTTGAATGGAAATAAGCATTACAGTAAAAAAAAAATAATTCTTTTTTGGCTGATTCTGCTTAGAGTCAATTAAAGTCTGCCTACTTCAAGCTTATCCAAGAAGGTTAATACAGGTAGCCTGCATTAAACATGATCCATAGACCAAAACCACCTATATGTTATTTCACTAAGAAAATGTGTTACACATTCAAATGTTTCCAATTAAGTGATTTATTTTCATTTCAATGACAAAAAATGGGCTACAAGCCTACTTCTGGTGGGTGCCATAGGTTTAAATGAGTATTATATTTTGATGAATGTGGTATCAGGGGTAAGACAATAAAGTTCTCATCTGTATCCTGGGTGAGAGAACCTTGTCCATAGATGAGAAGATGCTGGCTGTAAATCAAGATCTAAGAAAGATCTACCTCCCTCCTTAGCTCTTCTTTCTCTTATTTCCTCTCCTAAAACTTCTCTCATAACCTACATGATCATTCTAGGATAATATGAATATTATTATGGGACTAAGGCTGTGGTCCAGGGTGGTATAGGAGAGGGTAGAGAGAACTATTCATAACTAGAAGGGCATGGTTTTAAGCTCCACAATATTCAGTGTGTCCATCAACATCAACTTGAGCAAGTCACTGATCTGATACCTGCTTATTGGTCTGATGCTGATGAAACTTGGAGGAATGATGCATTTTGGCACAGTGTTACAGCACTTACAAAAATACACTAATTGGCCTGACGGGGGTGCTATTATTCAAGGGCAAGATTTCTAACTTTGAATTTCTATCTCAGATACCGCTGGTCTGATGTTGACTGAACTTGGATGGATGATGCCTTTGGCACTGTGTTCTGGTGGTTTAAAAAAATACACAGATTGGACAAAAGTTAAAGGTGTATTATGCCAATAATTGAAGATGCAATTTTCAAACTTTGAAAGGCCATAACTGCTATGTCACTGATCCGAAAAAATATGCCTAATTTTGTAAATTGCCCTTTCTGACTATTAGTTGTTTCTTTATGATGATCTAAGAATTGAAGGAATTGAATTACACTTCTATTGCTCTCATTGTAAGTCAGCCTGGATAAGTGCAGCAGCTAAATACCTAAAATTTAAAATGTAGTGTAAATATTAACATATCTGAGTTTGATATCATGAGGACACAGTCCTATTCAAATGCAACTGTAACATGCCACAAATACATTAAGGTCAATCAGTGGTGGAAAAAGTACTCAAATCCTTTATTTAAGTAAAAGCAGCAATACCATAATGGAAAAATACTTCTAGTAGTAGTTTACTTAAGTAAAAGTATATAAGTATTAGCAGTAAAATGTACTGAAATATCAAAAGTAAAATACCCATTCTAAAGAACAGTCTATTTCAGAGTGTTAAATCATGATGCATTAACCTGTAAGAAGTATTTTAATGTTGTAGGTCTAACTGCTCCATATACTGGTGGGGAGTTTATGTATGTTTTGCATGTAAAACCTTATTCTGCAAAGTATCTAGTAACTGCAGCCATCAGATAAATGTAGTGGAGTAAAAAGTACAAGATTTCCCTCTGAAATGTAGTGGAGGAAAAGAAGAAAGTGGAAATACTCAAGTAAAGTGCAAGTGCCTCATAATTGTACTTCAGTGCAGTACTTGAGTAAATGTACTTAGTTACTTTCTACCTCTGAGGTCAATAGCAACTGACCAGTTTATTTCAGGTCTTTGTACAGTGGGCTCGTATCTGATGAAGTGCTGTTTGATCCCCTGAGGCAGGTCTTCAGTGATTGTCGCCACTGGCGTCTCTCCATTGTCAAGTCGTTGGGTGAAGGTTAAGACCTGAATAGGGCTTAAAGGCTTACAGGAAACCTGAGTCCAGCCTCCTCATCCTCCCGTCTCTCCTTCTCTGTCTGAAAAGACGCTCTGTGTCTCTGTGTCTCTCTCTCTCTCTCTCTCTCTCTCTCTCTCATTACATTTCCCCCCCTTGCTTTTTACCCAGCATTACTCTGTCATACATGATCATTGTAGGGAGATTATTCTGGGTGTTGTGCGGCTTTTTTGTTAAATAAATGATGATTTAAGCGTGAAGATCAGCTGTCATCTGTGTGTGCTTTCCCCTGGTGTTTTACAGTTGACTGAGACTCCAGCACCGTAAACATATAGGCTATGTATGTGCCTTTAGGTCTTAGAGTGAGGATGATAGTATACTGATGCATTCTATGGACACAGACATATTATCTGAATATAGCTGCTTGTAATGTTGGTGATGTAGGAATTTATTTTATTGGTGCACTCAACTGTAAGTCACATAAGAGCAATCGTTGCCAGTCTGTCATCATCGATTGGTCAGGTGTGTGTGTGTGTGAGTGAATGTGTGTGTGTGTGTGTGTACTCTGTATGCATAAGTGTGTGTATGTGTCATACATTTTGGTTCAATCCCCCAATCTGTATGTATGTGTATACTGTACATGCACATGTGTGAGTATGTATGTGTGTGTGTGTGTGTGCGCATGCAGTATGTGTTTCCAATCCCCCAGTCTGTGTGTGTATGTGTGTGTGTGTATGTGTGTGTGTATGTGAATGTAGCTGTCAATCACTAGTCTCTCCACATGATTTACTTTATTAATACTGTAGTGCATCCTGCATTTGGTGATCACATGCAATCTCCATTATGAGAGAGAGAGTGTCTGTGTGTGTGTGTGTGTGTGTGTGTGTGTGTGTGTGTGTGTGTGCCTGCTCTCGGTCATTAAATGAGCTTGTTGGCTGTGCTCTGGCCAGGTGATCTCCTTTATTAGCGTCGTGTCGCTGAGTGCGTTTGCTGAAAGCCGGTTGTCAGTGATTGGCACGCAGATGAAGAGACTCTCCCCTTCATCTCTCACTCTCTCTCTCTCTCTCCATCATCCCTCCAGTTCTCTCTCTCCATCATCCCTCCTCTCTCTCCATCTCCAGTTTCTCTCTATAATCGTCTTTCTCTCCTTCTCTCTTTCCTAGCTCCATCTCTCGTTCAGGCCCTCTTTTTCCTCTCCGTCACATCCTTTCATCAATGACAGTTCCCTTCAGTGCCTCTCTCTCTCTCTTTCTGTCTCTTCCCATTTTCTTCCATCCCTTTTTCCAACTCCATCTCTTCTACCTTCAACTCCTCCATCTCTGTAATCCATAGTTCATTCATCAGCAGTTCACTGAATCGCCAAACCACAGCAGATACATCTCTCTCTCTCTCTCCCTCTCTTTCTACCTCTCTCTGTCTCTCTTTCCCTCCTTACCTTTGCCCAGCGCCCCTCTCCTCTTTCTCCAGCTCCTCCATCTCCGTCATCTGCGCTCTATTCATTAGCAGTTCACTCAGTCAACAGACCACATCAGCCAGACAGCAGATACATATCACACATATCAACTACATCTCTCTCTCTCTTTCTCTCTCTTTTTGGTGACCAATGCCATCCACTATGTGTGTATCTGATGAACAGGGAGGAACTTTTGAACCCCTGTCCACCCTGTCCTCTGTCTCTCTAGCCTTATCTCTGTCTGTAGTTAGACGATACCAACTGTTGTTGTTATTGCTGTGCAGCCTGCAGACAGTTTAGTTGTGTCATGGTCGGTGATCCTGGGGATACGTGATACAGATTTCTGCTCAGATCCTGTCTGAGGTCGTCGCTATCGGTCTGTCCAACTCTAATCGGTGGAAAGTAGACTTGGAGGTGAACCTGTTAACTGTAATTGATAGAAGCGATACGGATCTTTCGTCTATTTTTAGTGAATTAAAGTCATAATCCACAATTTTATCCACATACACACATATAAACATATTCTAATTAACCAAATGCTGTAAAGCGTAGTGCTCAGACAGGTTTTGAATAGTGTAATGGGCATGGCAAATCTTACATAATCTGGTAGACTATTCTGTTGACTAGGAGCATGAAAGCTAAAAGCTGCTTTACAAGCTTTGGTTGCTGCTCTCAGGATCAGTGCCAGACGACCTGACAGACCTGGTTGGTTCCTAACTGATAAGCATGAAAGCAGCAGAAATGTGCTGCGGAGCCAGACCATTAAGAGCTTTGTAGACCAGGAGCGAGATCTTGAAATCGATCCTACGGCTCAGTGGAGGCCAGTGGAGAGATCTAAGAACAGGTGTTATGTGCTCAGTCTTCATAATCCTGGTTAAGACACATGGCAGCATGCTGGAGAAGTTGTGGTTGCCTTACAGCTTCTTTGGAAAAAGACGTCACAGTACTGGACACAGGTTGATTGACAGGTGATCTTTGGGAAGTGCTTTGCAGAAACACCACAGCAATGAGCGCTGAGCAACAAGGATGTCACCATAATCAAAAAAACAGGGTTTTCCCCCGGATTACCTCTTTAAAGTTTAATATAGAACCCAATAGGGACACAAACATTGATTGCATACAAGGTTTTTGGAATCATTTTTTATTGACATTGAAAAGAATGGGACATAAATGAAACTGAGAAAAGCCTTAATGGACTTACAGTGTTGCACATAGTTCATATGGGATGCCACAAATGGGGGCCCACCCATACTACAAATATATGTACTCATGATATTGTAAGATTCCCACAAAATGGCACTAAGTTCCAGTTCATCAAGTGATAATACATACATGTATATTTCTCTTGCCTGTTTAGTTATAGGTCAGCTTGTGTGTTTGAATGTTCTTATAAATGAATAGTACATGTATATAATGAAGTGTAAGCAGAGGCAAATGACTTGGGACAGCAAGTCTTTTTTGTTGTTGACTTTTCTTCAGTGTAATAGGCATTTCACATCAAATAACGAGTGGGAGGTAAAGGAAAGGCTGACAGCTTTTGATTATGACTCTAATTGGCGCTTACATTAAACCATATTAAAAAATGACATCACCGTTTGTTCCCAGTACTTTACTTTTCATATCCTGCATTCATCAGAACATGGTCACATTTGACATATTTTCTTTTGCTATTTACCCCCTTATCCTCTGTCTGCTCTATAGTGTCTGGCTGTTAACCCCTGACGCTAAGCTATATGTGTATACTGTATCGGTTAGGGATCAGGCCGGGGCGGGGTTAACCCTGTGCGATATATTTAGAGCCGTCTGCGATGAATGTTTTATCCATGCTGCGTAGGCTGAACACAGGGCAGCCATTAAACATTCATATCTGCCACCGAGATGACCTCCTGGAATATCAGCCCATCATCAATGAATTAACATCAGCCCATCATCAATGAATTAGCATCAGCCATTTACGTAATGCTGTCACGCCCCGCACCACCCCGAACCCCACGTTAAACCATGCACTACTACCGACAGGGGAGAGATGTGTGTATATGTGTGTGTGGGTGTGTGTGTGTGTGTAGGGGACAGGAATGGGAGTCAGTCATGGTGATGACGAGACAAATAGTGTGGAAAAGGTTTGTCTTTGATTATCATATAGAAGCTTAATTCCGATGGACTTTATAGTTAGTAAATGGCAACGGTCAATTCATGGATTGAGACTAAAACACAATTTCCAAAATGTCAGCTTTCCAGGAATGAAAAAACATTTTCAGTTTCATATCAACCCATTTATTAACTTACACAAAAAGTTATCAATGGGTTTCACGGCCACTAGGATCAGGAAACAATCTCAGCATTTAGAGGAGCATGTAAACATTCAATCAAAACAAAAAAGGGAAAAACACTTAAATCGGAAGGATGGGAAGGATGGAGTCTTGTTTTCTTTTCCAAGCTTTACATCAGGCTGAGTGCTCTGGGATGATTTCACATTTAGACAGTCACTTAAGTGGATACTTGCTGGAAATTAAATAGCAGCTAAAGTGTAGTACTTTGAATTAGTTCAGAGAAATTAGTCATTTCTAATGCCTGTATTATGTGTATTATGTGCGTGTTGACTCATGCATGCTTGCATATGAGCACCACAATAAATGCATATATACAACGTTTGTATAAGTCTGTGTTTCTGAAAATGATCTGTGTATCTTTGTGCGTCAAACATCTATGTTTGTATTTGTGTACATAGGAAGGTGTGTATGTTGTCAAATGCATGTGTGTGTATTTAACTAGCAATCGAGTACATGTGTGCATGTACAGTAGAGGGTAGAGGGCTTCTCTGCTGGCTGCAGGGCGGGCTCTCAGCTCTGGCCTGTGCTGCTGCGTGTTTTGGCTCCGCGTGGCTTCGCCTCTCAGACACAGTTTAGCAACAGCTCAGCCAGCCTGCATTATTCATACAGGAGCGAGCCTGCGGATAGGGTTACCCCAAGGCAGTATAGCTGATACATTAAGGTGCCCTTTGCAACTATAACTGAGGATACACACACACACACACAGACACACACAAACTCACATGCGCACACACATGCACTGAGGATATGACGAGGCCTCGGGCTGGGGTGAACAGGGGACGGATGAAGTCGCAGTAACCAGAGAGAGATGCAGAAGGTTGCAGCAGGACACAAAGGCAAGCTGACGTGGATGTGGGCGGATACGGCCCACAGACGCAACACACACGCACGCAGACACAGAGGAGGACACCCCTGAAGGCCGAGACTCGCGCCGACGCACACACAGCAGCTCTCCTTGTGGGGGGAACGTCCTGCCAAAGTTGGTGCAGCGGCCAAGACGAGGATTCACCGCCGGACTCACAGGACGCAGCAACAATGGGAGACACACAAAGGACTACACAGACACCGTCACCGGGATAGTAGGGTCTTTTATTCACCCTGTGACCCTGCAAAGTTAGATACAAACGTTTAAAGAGGAACAATACCGGGATTTTGCTAGTATTTTTTTGCTATGGTGGATTATATTATTTTAAGGACTTCACTGCTGAACAAGTGAGTGAGCCAGATGCAACAAGTGGGTAACACAGAAAGACAATATAACCAATGACAGTAATGTTTTTTATATACAACCTTTTAATTAAATGACCCTAACCCTTTTTTTAGTTTTTTTTTTTATTTAAAACCCCTAGACACGGTTCCGTCTCTTTTTACACAGACAACAGCTCTTTTGCTGAGGCTTGAAGAAGTACTGTAATGCGAGCGAGCACTGATGGCTGAGATTCCGACTCCATTACTGGATCGTGTTTTGGTGGACTGTGGTTTGGGTTTGTGTCAGTGTGCATTATAGAACAACTGACTTGGGGACAGAGTGTGTTTCAGTGTGTGTTTCTGGGGTGTCGCAAGGACGGATCAGATGGAGGAGAAAGATAGGAGAAAAGACAGGAAAAAATAGAGGATAAGAGGATGTTTCTACTGTCTGGACTCTTCATCTTGAACGGGTTGATATCAACACTGACACAGACACTGACCCGCTTTAGCCCGGTTTGGGCACTGGTCCTTTCCTGTCATACTTTAGAATGGTTTCAGCCCTGAGACAGCATGCCTAAGAAGGGCGATTCAAAATCAGCAGCCAAGAAAGGCAAGGAGGAGCCAAGGAAAGGAGGAAAGGATGACAAGAAAGAAAGAAAGAAAGAGGAGCCATCATCTAAAGGAAAAGGGAAGGATGATGGGAAGAAGGGAAAGGGGAAGAAACCTGTCAGTGAGTCAGAGGAGGGGTCAGAGGAGGAAGAGGAGGAGGTGAAGAGCGAAGAGGATGAGGGTGAAGACAGCGAAGAAGAGGTAGTAACCAAGAAGCCAGCAGATAAGGGGAAAGGGAAAGCAGCCCTGAAAGGAGCTTCCAAGGCCATGGCTATGAAGGGTTTTAAGCCCCCTCCTAAACGTTCACCTCCATCTGAGGACGATGATGATGATGAGGAGGATGAGGAAGAGGAGGAGAAGCCACGTGCAAAGAAAGGGATGGGTGCAGTAAACCTGAAAACGATGAGTAATGTCCACATCAAAGGAGCCTCCAAAGCTATGATGGGCTTCGCTGCTGAGGGACAGAAGAAAGGCATAGCAGCAGCAAAAGTGAAACCAGACCCCAGGTCTCACCTCAAAGGAGCTTCCAAAGCCCTCACAGGCCTCACAGGGAAGTCTTCTCCTTTTGGCACGATGCCCCCTAAACAGCAGCCGGCTTCCAAAGCCCTCACAGGCCTCGCAGGGAAGGCTTCTCTTTTTGGCATGATGCCCCCTAAACAGCAGCCGGCAAAAGCAAACCCCAAGAGAAACCTCAAAAGCACTTCCCGTCTCTTCCTCCGAATCTCCAAGAAAAAGAAACCACCCAGCAGTGCTAAACCACTTTTAGGCACCAGCAAGTTGTTTGGGTTTGGGGCTAAACCCAAAGCTGATGACAAAAAGCCAGGCCTGTCAGGCCTATCTGGCCTGAGCACATCCAAGTTCAGCTTGTTTAATAAGAAAGATGAAAAAGCAAAAGAAAGCACACCTCCTAAAAAGACAATAAATCTGTCCAGTTTAGGAGGGAAGGGGAAAATGGTCACAGAGGCAAAGGGACTGGGAGGGAAGTTCAAAGGCATGTTTGGGAAAAAGAAAACGGAATCAGAGTTTAAGAGTAAAAGCTGGGTGTTAGGGAGGATGGCTGGGGCAGCTAACTGGCTCACAGGAAGGTTCCTGACCGCTAAGGGCCAGGGTCGGTTGGGGGCACGGGCAGGAGGGCGGGGGCGAAAGCGGCTGTCATTTGCTAACAGGGACCCCAGGGGGAGACAGGGAGGCTATTACGACGACTATGATGAGTATGACGAGTATGATGAGTATGATGACGATGAGTACGAGTATGAGGAAGATTACTATGACCAGCGGAGGCCAAGGGGCTTCCTTAGACGACCCTTGGCCTATGACCCATATGACCCTTATGGAGAGGACATGGATTACTATGATGATGACGAATGGGAAGATGAATATGGTTACTATGACGATGAGGGTAACTTTTACGATGATGACGAGTTTTACTACAGTGACGAGGAAGTGGATTACTATGGTTACCCTTACGGTTATTACGGTGACGAGTATGATGATTTCTACGACGAAGAAGAGATGGAATATTACTACGGCGATGATGGAATGCTGTATGCAATGGAGGCAGACCCATACGGTTACTATGGTAACGGCATGGATGGGTTCTATGACCCATATGACCCTGAACTGTATGGAGATTACTCTGACCACCAGATGGGTTATAGCTATGGGATGTCAGACCCTTATGGCATGATGTACGCTGGTTATAATGTTGATTCAGGCCTGTATAATGACCCAATGCTGGGATATACAGACCCTGCTGCTATGTATAATCCCTATCAGCAGCCTTTCCCCATGGATGCTGGTCTAGATCCAGCTGAGGCAGGATATCTATATGGACAGGAGCAGCTGTCTTACCCGGTTGTTGACCCTTTTTCAACAGACCAGTTCAGGTTCCCGAGGCCCCAGGTTAGGCTATTTGGGGGAGAAAGATTAGAGGTGGAAACTCTCCCTCCTCCTTCCCCTTATTCTCGTGCCTCCTCCCCCAGTCTGGCCCTCAATGATCTGGATATGATGTCAGATATACAATATGAGCAACCCTTCCCCTTCTATCCTCCAGTGCAACCCCAGTACCACCCTATCATGAACCAACAACAAATTCCCCTTCCTCCCAGACCAGCCCCCTCTCCCACAGCTATGATCATTCAACAGGAACGCTTCTCTCAGCCTACTCACCTTCCTCTCTCTGTCTCCCCCAGTCGCTTCTCCCTCTCTCCCTTCCCACCACAGCCTGCCTCTCCAATGTATCAACCCTTCCTCCCCCAAGAACCCCAGATGTTCCAGATGGGGCAAATGTCACCGATGGGCCCACCAATGCAGCCACAGATGCCCCCACTGATGCACTCACCGATACATTCACCAATGGCCTCCCCAAGGCCAGTGAGACGAATGAGCCCCCACCCTTCTCCACAGCTATCTCTGAGGCCTAGGTCCCCAGCTAGGGCAATGGCCCCTCACTCCCCCCGCCTCCCACCACACCACATGGATCTCCAGCCAGACCCCCACTTTTCCCCTCGCTTACCCAGGAGAGGGCCAACATCCCGGGCCTCAATGGCAGGCAAAAGGCCTCCCTCCCCGCTGGGCAGGCGGAGAGCAGCCAGCCCTCCTGCTTCTCCACAGCTCCCCAGGAGAGGGACATCCGTTAGAGCCCAGCCTTCTCTCCCCAGAGGGAGGAGAGGAGGAGTAAGCAGGGCCCCTTCAACTCGTCGCCCCCGCTCCCCACTAGCTAGTCCCCCAGCTTCGCCCCGTGGGTCATTCAGGAAGAGACCGATCCCCCCTCCCTCCCCAAGACTTTCTTTCAGACAGCAGCCCCCTCCGGATGCAGTGTACCTCCCAGCTACCAGACCCCGTTTGTTTGGAGGTAGAAAACAAGCATCCAAGATGATGCGTCCAACCTCCCCTCCCCTACCCTCAAAACTAAGACGTAGCCCCCCTCTTGCTGACAGACCCCAGTCCCCCCCTAGAGCCTTCCGTCCCCCCTCTCCTCATCGTTCCCCCTCTCCTTCCCCTTCACGTATCACCAGCCGTCCTCTCCCTAGCCGCTCCTCTACTCGTAGGCTCAGAGGTGGTGCTGGAGGTCGAAGTCATGTGCCCATGGGGGCCGTTAAACCGTCCCCTGCTAACCCTTACTTAAAGAGACGCAGCAGACATGGACCCCCTGTTACTCAAAATGTTGCCCCATTCAGGTCCTCTATCCATAGTGGCCCAGGGCCACCCCCAGGCCAGGTGGGAGCTGTAGCTGGACCCCCTATGTTAGCCAGGACAGGGTCCCGGCCTGGAGGGTTCAGGGAGTCCAAGCGATTTGGTACTCAGCAAGGGGGCTTCCACAGACCTATAGGCAGGGGGCAGCCACTGGTCCGCATGCCCAGGAACCAGCCTTCTCTTCCAAGTAGGCAGTCATTCAGAGCACCTCCCTCAATGCCTCCTGTCTCCCCACAGCCTTCTTTGAAACACAGTGGCCCCCTTTCTCCCCAACCATCAGTGCGTAGGCTCCAGAGTAGACCTCCATCTCCACGACCACTGCGGCATACATCACCTCTGCCCTCCCGTGTACCCTCACCCATGCACCATCTCTCCCACCCGCCCTCCCCCTTGCCCCACAGGGCTATGAGTGCCCAGAATCTGGGGATGAGTCCCCACAGTCTGGCGCCAGCTTCTTTTCAACCCCCAATGCCTCACCCCAATCTCCCTCCTGGAACCCTTCCCAGGGCTATGAGTGCCCAGAGTTTGGGGATGACTCCCCAGAGTCTGGGACCAGCGTCTTTTCAACGCCCAATGTCTCACCCCAATCTCCCTGCTGGAAGCCTCTCCAGGGCTATGAGTGCCCAGAATCTGGGGATGAGTCCCCACAGTCTGGCGCCAGCTTCTTTTCAACCCCCAATGCCTCACCCCAATGTCCCTCCTGGAACCCTCCCACCATCTCAGGATATCACCCAGTATGACTACGCAATGATGGAGCCAGCCCCATCCCCATTGCTACAAAACCCTCAGGTTAGAGGTGTTCCTTTTCCCCCTCTCTCTCATCCCTCCTCTCCTTACTCCACCACTGCTTACCCCTCTCCCGTACAGAGGCCCTCCTCCCCCTTTGTACAGCATGAAGTCTACCCCCAAAATCTCCCCCCTCCTCCCCCCTCATCACCTCATCTGGGGAGTGCACTGCAGAATCCTTATCTGCAGAACGCAAGCTGCACCTCCCCTCTGCAGAGAAGTCCCTCCCCCATACCAGGTGGGCAGGTGATGATGTCAGCTGACGGACAGGTGGGCCAGCAGGTGGGCCTGGGTTCCACTCCAGTTCTATCTAATGCTTTGATGCAGAACCCCAGCCTGCGCAGTGCCTCTTTCTCCTCTCCACTACAGCGCAACGCCAACCTCTACACTCCTGTCCTCTCACCTGCCCCCTCTATCCCCTCCTCCCCACACCTGTCCTCTGCCATGCTCACCTCCCAGTTACGGAGCGCTTCCTTTGTCTCACCTCTTCAGCGGCACCTCTCCCCTGTCTCCCCCATCTCTCATACTCCTCCTGTCACCATTCCTCAACAACAAGGAGGCATCAGAGGAGCTTCCCCGCTCCTCTCTGGTGCACTGCGGACCTCTCAAATGCAGGGGGCAAGGTTCAGGCTTCCAAATGGTACTTTGATGATGTCCCAGGGTCCGATTGAGCCTCCAGTGACAGCTTTAGGTGGTGGTGGGACGCTTTCACCCTCCATGCTATCCAATGCCCTGCAGAACCCCAGCCTACGTCAGGCCACCTACCAACTACCTGATGGCTCACTGATCACCAGAACTGAACCTGCTGAGCCTACCTTAGGTCCATCCCCCCTCTCCTCTTCGCCCATGCTGTCCTCTGCCCTGCTCAATCCAAGTTTGAGACAGGCCACATATCGTTTGCCTGATGGCACACTGGTAACCAGCACAGAGCCCACACCTGCACCCTCCCCTTCCTCGCCTATGCTTTCCTCTGCATTGTTAAACCCTAACGTACGTAAAGCTACGTACAGACTGCCAGATGGAACGTTGGTAACAAGAAATGAGCCAGGAGAGGTGGAGCAGTACGGTGAGATTGCAGAATCATCTTTCTCATCACCGATGCTCTCTGGTGCTCTACTAAATGCAGACATGCGTAGGGCATCATACCGGCTCCCTGACGGCTCCTCATTGATGTTTCGGAACCAAACCCAGGCGTCTTCCTCTGCCTCCTCCTCCGGGCCTCTCCTCTCTGGTGCTATGCTAAACACCAGTGTACGTGGTGCCTCCTACAGACTCCCAAACGCATCCCTGCTGAGGCAACCTGGTTCTGCTGAGGCCTCTGATCCACGCTCCCTTGACCTCTCCAACGCTCTCCGAAACCAGAGCCTCCGGTCCGCCACCTACCGCCTACCAGACGGAACTTTGGTGACCCGTCCTCAGCCTGCTGCCGAACCCCGCTCACTGGATCTCTCCAACGCCTTGTCAAGGAACCCAAACCTCCGTGGGGCAAACTACCGTCTACCTGATAGTAACCTCATGAGCCGGTTCGGTGCCCCTAGCACTCCTGAACCCCGCTCGCTTGACCTCTCCAACGCCTTGTCAAGGAACCCAAACCTCCGTGGGGCAAACTACCGTCTCCCCGATAGTAACCTCATGAGCCGCTTCGGTGCCCCTAGCACTCCTGAACCCCGCTCGCTTGACCTCTCCAATGCCTTGTCAAGGAACCCAAACCTCCGTGGGGCAAACTACCGTCTCCCTGACAGTAACCTCATGAGCCGGTTTGGTGCCCCCAGCACTCCTGAACCCCGCTCATTTGACCTCTCCAATGCCTTGTCAAAGAACACAAGCCTCCGTGGGGCAAACTATCGTCTCCCCGATGGTAACCTCATGTCCAGGTTCGGTGCTCCTAGCACTCCTGAACCCCGCTCATTTGACCTCTCCAACGCCTTGTCAAAGAACTCAAGCCTCCGTGGGGCAAACTATCGTCTTCCCGATGGTAACCTCATGTCCAGGTTCGGTGCCCCTAGCACTCCTGGACCCCGCTCGCTTGACCTCTCCAACGCCTTGTCAAAGAACACAAGCCTCCGTGGGGCAAACTATCGTCTTCCCGATGGTAACCTCATGTCCAGGTTCGGTGCCCCTAGCACTCCTGGACCCCGCTCGCTTGACCTCTCCAATGCCTTGTCAAAGAACACAAGCCTCCGTGGGGCAAACTATCGTCTTCCGGATGGTAACCTCATGTCCAGGTTCGGTGCCCCTAGCACTCCTGGACCCCGCTCGCTTGACCTCTCCAATGCCTTGTCAAAGAACCCAAGTCTCCGTGGAGCAAACTACCGTCTCCCTGATGGTAACATCATGACCCGGCTCGGTGCCCCTAGGACCCCCGAACCCCGCTCATTTGACCTGTCCAATGCCCTGCAGAACCCTCACCTCCGAGGGGCCTCTTACCGCCTACCATCCTCATATGCTGTAGTGACGCCCCAAGTCCAGGGATCCGGCCCAGGGCAGCACTGGGCGCAGGGCCCTGGGATAGAAGCCTTCGGTCATGATATGGACATGTGGGGGGGGGAGCTGCTTGATCCCCAGGGCCTGATGAGACAGGAGGGGCAGGAACCAGGACAGTGGATTCTCAGCAGGGAGGGGGAACCACAGGGTCACTGGTATGACAAGGTAAAAGTCCTTGGATTATGTGACAGGTAATGCTGTAACTAGGCATTGTAACTAAGTATATCTTTGGGAACTATAAATTAAGTATTGTGAAATTATGTAATCTTGCATTTATAATCTATTCTATCAAGCTTTGGTTTTAAAAGGGTCGAAACCTGGGGCAGGACTTGGTTTTCAGCAGGGAGGGCTAATCAGAGGGGTGCTATCTTATTAAGGTAACCTGGCAATGTGTACAAGGGTTTTGTGAAAGCAGAAAATATGACTGGAATGAGTTTACAGGGTGGTGAGCACAAGGTCCAGAATAGGGTAAATTGTGTAAAAGATATGGTGAGAGGAGGGAGAACATGAGCTCTGTTAACTGTTGCAGTCAAGATTGAGATAATCCAAAAGAGAGAGAATGGGTGTTTCCATGTGTGAGTGTGTATGTGTGCATGTATTTATGTATGAACCCTTGTGTGTTGGAGTATAATGTGTATTGTACAATACATCCATCATTTCCTCAGCCCTGAGTATGTTTGTATCTATTTTAGATGTACTCAATCCGAAGCCTGCCCACCATGGCTTACCAGGACCAACGAGAGGAAGATGGAGTGGAAGATATGACACAGCTAGAGTAAGTAGCAGAAAGCACATGTGCGCGCACACACACACACACACACACACACAAATTTGCTTAACTCATTATATAATCAGTCTTGTGAACGTCATTTACATTACACATCATTTACATTACATTTTACATTTTAGACAGTAAACTCTTTGCCAGAGCAACTTACAGTGAGTGCAACAGTAAAACGTGGAAAAGAGAGATCCAAGGCACTCCGAAAATTAGTTTAAAAAGCCTTTCTATTTGGCTAGTCATAATTTTAAGTTAAAAAACTGCAGTCTCAGTTAGCAGCCTTGTACACCAACAATAGGGTTTTGAAATTGATATGAACAACCAATGGCAGCCACTGGAGGAGACTTAAAAGGTGAAATTTGGATTTAGTGCAGTGCACTAAGGCTTGAGATTGTTAGCAGTTTGGACAAGAGTCACTGTGGTATTGTCACTGTTGATACGGAGGTCTTGTTGAGTTCTCTAACAGCCTTAAATACCTCTGTCTTTTTGCTTCTGTGTCCAGGGAGATGCATGAAGGGGCTGTCCTGCAAAACCTGAGGCAAAGGTTTGAGAGGGAGCTGATCTATGTAAGTATCTGAGTAGCACTCACAACACACATAGCCACCTTAGGACCGCATTGAGAATTTGTTGACTCTATAAATCTATACAATGAGTTGAATATGAGTGTTTGTATGTGTATTTTACAATTCTGCCTCTCTTTCTCTGTCTCCCTCCCTCTTTCTTTCTATTCCTCACTTTCTTTCAGACATACATAGGTAGTATTCTGGTGTCTGTGAACCCCTACATGATGTACAACATCTATGGGACAGACATGGTGCTGCATTACAAGGGTCACGCTCTGGGAGAGACCCGCCCGTAAGACATCTTCACTCTCTAACTACGATAAGAAATTCAGTTTCACCCATGCATTAATAATCCTGAAAGCCAGGGACAGTTGGAAAGTAACTAGATGAAAGCTAGAAATAACAGCATCAGCATCTTAAAAAACACAACAGAATTATTAACTTTGCGTGATTCAATTTCACAATATGGACTAATGTTTATCACAAAGTATTAGTAATTACATATCGTGTCCTATTTCAACACTCCTCATTTCCTCCAATGAAAGACAACTGATAAAAAGGGTGGAAGGAGTAAAGGAAGGAAGGAAGGAAAGAATGATTGTTGAAGGGAAGGAAGAAAAGAATGGTTGAGTTAAGGTAGGTAGGAAGGGAGGAAGGAAGGAGAGAGGATGAATATTTAGGGCCAAGTGCATTGCTTTCTCTTCTCAAGACTCCTGATAGCCTAATGCAGCTATTTTGTCTCCTGCAGGCATTTGTTTGCCATAGCAAACGCTGCCTATTCCAAAATGATGGATGCCAAACACAACCAGGTCATAATAATCAGGTAAGAGGCAGACTCTCTATAATCTGCTTATTTTCACCAGTGTTTTTCCTCCTCTATAACTTATGGAATCAGTCTCACAACAATAAAATAAGTAAACAGAGTTACTGTCTGAAATTAGTAAGTGCCTCAAAGAACAGGAAACTAGAACCTTTTAAATTCAAAGGTTATTCAGTGTTGCATTTCACTGAATTAATGTGTTTTCAACTGTTACCTTCTGGATAAGTGATCGGTTTGAATGTCACTACAGTCTGACAGGTTATTGACAGGTCTGACAGGTAACTGACTATGGGCTACAGACTTTATTCCCACGGTGGCCATTTTGAACTTATATCACGCTCAGGTTGGGAAACTACCCAGAAGAGCAAGTACAGCCCAGCTCTGCCTGACTTTTGTGTACCAAGATGCACATCATATGTTGGACATTTATAATTTCACAGATTCCCCACTGTAATATGTATTAGAAACGAATGGATCTCAAGAATCTAGCTAGCTACTACAGCCAAGTTAGCTAGCTAGTAACTAACTGCTAGATAGTCCTCACTTACTGTATGTGATGAAGTAATGTTAGTTTTATATATAAGCCAATCTTCCAGGTGGAGTTACTTGGGGTGTGACGAAAGTTCAAAATGGCCACCATGGATAGGCTGCACTGGTCAACTTCACACTTGGTGGCTCCAAGTGGTAGATAACTGTTTCAATTTTTGAACGTTTTAAGGACTTCAGTACCCAGAAATTGCGTAATCTGATGTCAATAAACTTCACGCTCCTCAGACTTAAATTATTTCTTCTTAGTGGTTAGTGGGGTTGCAGATAGTTTTCACAGCAGGTGAAACTATCATTGGTGAATTCAACTTTCCCTGAATGGAATGCTCGCTCGCTGCTGTTTAGGAGGAAATTTTGTACTTGGCTGTGAAGTTTTGTTTTGGCACTTCTTGTGTGCCGAGATGTCCAACCAGTAATCATACTCTACACCTGAATTTAGACAAGTAGAGCAAGTTAGAGGGTCTCAATTACAAGGGATGGGATGCTCTTCACTGTTGCAGCCCCGCTTTGTGATTTGGGCTGAGAAGACGCGTGAATTTTTACATGAAAATGATGTGCAGCCTCGAGATATCCAATCCCGCATCAAATGACATTGTATAATATTCCCATTCGGAGGTTCTGTAATGATTTAACCTTGTTGAACACAGCGTCCATGAAGCATCTTGGATAGTCAGTCAGGTTTCCGTCTCCAGTTGGAATAGTGTTTGTAAATTCATGAGTGTCTGTCTGTAGTCCGCCGGCCAGCCAACTTAACCCAGAACCATCCCTCACTCCTCTCGTGCTCCATCCATCTGTCACAGGCGCCTCGCTGCATGTCAGAACCGATCTCCTGGAGGAGTGCGCACACACACACACACACACACACAGAGATAAGCAAATGCGAAAACACTTGCGTTCACATTATGCAAACATACACATGTACACATATATAACCACACACTTGCGCATAGGCACATACTTTTAGAAACACTCAGAAACATGCATATGAAATACGCACACACACACATACACACACACCTGGAACACTCTAGCCGTATTCGGAAGGAGACACCTGTAAGGAAAGCCCAGCCAGGTCTGGGCCAGGAGCAGATCATGTCTCAGTGGTGTGTCTGTGTCCGAGCATGTGTGTGTGTGTGTGTGTGTGTGAGTGTGTGTGTGTGTGTCTGTGCGTGCACATGCACTCTTGTGTATCAATTGTGTAATTGTGTTTGTGTGTGCATTTGTGTCTCTGAGTGTCTGTGAAACTGTTTGTGTGTTTGAGTGTGTGTGTGTGTGTGTGTGTGTGTGTGTGTGTGTGTGCGTGTGTGTGTGCGTGCGTGTGCATGTTGAGGGGTAACTGAGGGCTGGTGTTCGGTGACCAGTAATGGCCCGGTTTTTGGCTAACCAGACCATCAGTTGAAACCTTATGCTGGAATGTGGTCAAGGTGCCAATGTCCCTAAACACACACACACACACACACACACCTCTGCCCCCCTTTGGCCAGCAGACATAATGGTGGTATTTAGGGTTAAGCTGTTGGCAGTGGTGAGGGGTTCGTGCGGAGTAAAGTATATGTGTGTGTGCGTGCGTGCGTGTGTGTGTGTGTGTGTGAGTGAGAGCGTTTCAGATGGTTTAACGGAAAAGTGGAATCAAAGCCTTACCTAATGCAAGATTAGCCCAGTCTCACATAGACAGTCAATTAAGTCAATGATTCCACAAGCACCAAGCTGGGGAGCTGAGAAGGATCAAATAATGTCTGTCGTAAGTGATCAATAAAAGCCTTCTGGAGTGGGGCTCACAGTGCGGATAATGTTCACACTTCGGCCTTAATTAGCTAACAGTTTGCCATCAGAATAGCTGGATTACCCAGTGCTTTGATCACGTAGGGCATGGGTTGTAATATATTTTCAGCATGGCAGCCAAACTGAATAAGTTAGTCCTGCCTTTTGGAACCAGGATCATTAAAGCATACTAGTACCTTTGCTGTGAGGGGACCAGAAAGAAGCAGGTGCATAAACTGTTATGGGCCTCCATTGTTTCAGAAACACTTGGATATGTTTGTATTTGTTCTATTATTTCATGGATTGATCAGGATGGGACATTAACCCTAACCACTATAGCCAAATGCTAGTAAATTTTGACTGTGGCTGGTAAGCTTGTTGACTCTACCAGCTGCTTTGACAGGTAATCAACCATCATGTGGAAATTTTCTATTCTAAAAATCAATTTTGGGTTTGTAGGAGTTTTGGATTCCACCCAGCCACTATGGCTGCTGGGCTAAAGAAATATTAGCTTTGTGCCTGGGATTGACCGTATAGATCAGGGGTACTCAAATACAAATCTTAAAGGTCCACAAAGAAAATTTTCAATTAGACAAAGGTCCGTTTATTAAGGTCAGTCAAGCTTTTAACGAATTATAATTAAATTATTAAATTAATAATATAAAATTAAATATAAAATATATATAATATAAAATTAAATTATATAAAATATATAAAATTAAATTAAATAAAATATAAAATTACATGTTAAATTAAATTAAATTAAAGCTACAAATCACCATTTCCCCATTATCCCCATCCCCCAAACCCGGTTCACACACCCAGCCACCAAAGGTGAATCAAACCATCCTAAGAATCAAAGTCCAAATAAGTCCAGAACTATTGTACATTGTGTCAAACACTGTTGCTTAATGAGAGAAGTGGCACCTTTGGTCTGCTGCCAAGACTTTGAACTTTGGCACAAAAGGTGTGATGACCAGGCAGAGACACTGATGCAAGTGTTCATGGGTGAGTCGGCTGCGGTACTCGTTCTTCACCGTGTTCATTGTTGAGAATGCAGACTCACTGCTGTAGGCTGGCCACCTTTGAACACGCCATTTTAGATTGATTCACGTTCCAAATCTAGGCTAGTAGCTAACTGCTGACGAAACGAGCTGCGCTGTCAACTTCATTACACCGGTCTTTGTTCTCTTCTCTTGTAAAAATAAAGTTTGAAAAAAAAAGTGTGGCTCTACAGTATGACGTCGCGTCCGCGACCCACCGCTGTCATGGAGATGACGGGACGCTGAATGTGATTGGACCAAACCAAAGCAGAGTAGACGTCCTCACACAGACAGTGGAGCAGTCAGGCAGTCAGAGCGCTGCTTGCAGTGGAGAAAGCGGAGAATTTTGACTCGTTGCGTTGCGGCGAAGTCTCGCAGATAATACAAATAATACATATGAAAAGTATAATTTGCTCAGAGTCCGGAGACAGTTGTGGTTCGGTCCGGATCCGGACCGGAGTCCGGACTTTGAGGATGACTGGTATAGATAGTCTGCAAAAGTAATGGAAAGGTCATGTGAAATCGTCTCTTTTTATGCTTTTGTTGAATGTGCAACAAAAGCATAGACTATCAGCTACTGGTTCTCACAATTTGCTTGCATATTAAAACATGCAAAAGAAATGTCATATTGATGGGGGCTATCCTGTTTGTGTGTTACTGTGTTTCAGTGGGGAGAGTGGATCTGGGAAAACAGAGGCCACCAAACTGGTCCTTCGCTACCTTGCAGCAATACACCACAAACAAAATGTCGCCCAACAGGTACACACACACACACATACATACACATGTGCTGCCATGCACAAACTAGTGCTCACAGGAATGGATGTATACTTGCAAATGTACACGCTTACACACATACAAATGTGTCTATTGTAGATCGTTTGAACAATGACTAATGCCTCTGTATTTCTGTCTGTGTATCTCTGGTGGCTCTCCCTGGGTACAGATTGAGGTAGTGGGGCTCCCTGCATGACTTGTGCTTTACATTTTACAACTCATCTTCATATGGCCATAAGAATTGCCGTGTTTTGCTGTGGTGTGTGACAATACTCATCAGAGTTTTTCATTTTTCTGCCTTGCTATATTAACTGTCATCACATCCCTTAGATCATCTGGACGACCAGGGTCCAGGGCAACTAATGTTGTGTCATAAATGGGCATTTGACTAAAGTTGGAATTTTGACACAGAAAAGACTCCTTTAAGTCCTTAAAGTCACAATGAAATGAAAAATAACATACACCTATATATATATATATATATATATATATATATATATTAACATATTCCCATTACTGCTGTACCAGTAGGCGTACATACAAATTCCAACCAATAATAATTTTGATCAATCCCGCCGATCCACTCCCATCAAATAAAACTGCCTTTCTCTCCCTAACTGATCTCCCATTGGTTTACACTTTTGAATGATCCCTCCCTGTCCCGCCCCAACATCCTGTTTCAACAGGATATACATCAAATTAAGGAAGCAAGATGCTCTCAAAATGCTGTTTCATTGTGACTTTAATATTTCAAGCTAGTGTTAAATTGTTTTTGCCATAAGCAAAATGTAAAACACACAGAACAATCTTAATATTTAAGCTTACAGACCTGCATTTAAAGACTCTTCAAACAACGGTGGTAAAAAGGCTTATGTCAAAAAAAGTTACATTTTAACATCAGCTTGGGACAATGTTTTCCCATCCTGGTTAGATATTGGTGAGACAATTAATAGACTCACTCTGGCTTGAAGTTTTCAACTGCTTGTGAGGGTTTGTTTTTTGTTTCGCTAACCCATTTCCATTTCATATCTGTCACTGAGCTGATAATTATTGTTGATTAATTGTACGTTTGAATGCTCTGTAGATTCTTGAGGCAGCGCCTCTCCTGGAATCTTTTGGAAATGCCAAAACTGTACGGAATGATAATTCCAGTCGCTTCGGGAAATACATAGAGGTCTTTCTGGAGTAGTGAGTATGAAATAAATACAGAAAGGTGTTGGTCTCTTTTCCCATCTCGCTTCTATCATCTTCTTTTCTATAATTTTACTCTCTTTTGTGTTTACACTCTCTCTGCTCTCTCTCTATCCAGTGATGTGATCTGTGGTGCCATAACCTCTCAGTATCTACTAGAGAAGTCCCGTATCGTCTTCCAGGTAACATACACACCCACACACACACACACACTTCGAACACACTGAGGAACGCTCCTATGTTTTTATGTACTGCACTGCCTTTTTGTTTTTATAGATATTGTCTGTGTTTCATCTCCAGGGTAAAAATGAGAGGAAATACCATTTACACTTTATATCTTTTACTGTTATAGATATATATATGGGTGTGTTGATGTATATGTGTGTTTCCCCTTGTAGGCCAAAGATGAGAGGAACTATCATATCTTCTATGAGATGCTGGCAGGTCTTTCCTCGCAGCAGAAACAGGCCTTCTATCTTCAAGGGGCTGAAACCTACTATTACCTCAACCAGGTAGAGGATCAGTGCAACACAATGGAAATATCCTCCACCACATCTTTAGGAGTTACTTTAACACTAGTAGATCTTATTTCTACGGTGGCCATTTTTTTCACACTCAAGGTGGGAAACTCTACTTGGAAGAGCGAGTACAACCCAGCTCTGTCCTACCAAAATTGTACCAAAATGTGTAAGATATCCCACTGAAAAACGTATGAGAAATTAATGGATATCAACAATTGAGGAATATAGGTTCACATTTTAAGGTAGGCTAATATATTTGGCCCACTAGCTAGCTATTGGAATCTAGCCTAGATAGCATGTATTAGGTTTGTTTAAAAAAAATGGTAATGTGATTGCTAAAACTGTAGGAGTCAAAGGGAAAGCCCTAAAAATCACTCCAAAAAAGTAAGTTGTGAGAATGACTTTTCAGGCCACTCATATTGCGATGCAGATCACATTAGGATATTACACTTCACCTGTCCTAACCACTGCACTCTTTCTCTCTTACCATGCAGGGAGGGAACTGTGGGATAACAGGGAAGAATGACGCAGAGGACTTCCTGCGTCTGCAGGCTGCCATGGAGATCCTCCACTTCACCTCTGATGACCAGTCAGCCATCTATAGAGTTCTCTCTTCCATACTGCACCTGGGCAACGTCTACTTTCAGAGATATGAGGTAACGTTACCTCTGTTATGATTCTTTCTCTTTTTATCTTTTAGCATCTTTCATCTTTCCTAACACAAACCTTTTAGTACAAGCTCCTTAACTCACCCTCTGTCTTGCTTTCTCATCCTTTCTCTCTCTCTCTCTCTCTCTCTCTCTCTCTCTCTCTCTCGGTGCTGTACTACAGGCTGATGGCCAGGAGGTGGCATCAGTAGTGAGTGCTCAGGAGATCAGAGTGGTGGCAGAGCTGCTGCAGATCTCACCAGAGGGACTACAGAAATCCATCACCTTCAAAGTCACAGTCAGTATCAACTGTGTGTGTGTGTGTGTGTGAATACTTTGTTTCTGCACAGGTAAATTTCTCTGTCATGTCATCATTCACTCTCCATACATTTATAGCCAGGTGTGACCTCAAGTCAACCTAAAGGTAACAGGCAGGTAATAGGGCAATGTGCCAACTCTCTCGCTCTCTCTCTCTCTCTCTCTCACACACACACACACACATATATGCTGATGTTACAAGCTACTGTATCGCCTTCAGTGTCGTTTGCCTCGACACAAAAGAGACCCAGCGGTTGATCCCCACACAGAGAGTGAGAGAAAGAAAGGGAGAGAGAGGGAGAGGTGTTCTTGTCTCTCTGCCTGGCTCCCTCTGGTGGACGCTGTAGGGACCTTCACTAGCCAGGCTGGCTGTGTCCCTATGCCACCCCGAACTTGCACTGCCTTAAAGGAATACACCAAGTTTTTGGGAGATTGGCCAACTCATCCATTAAGTGAGGAGAGCATAAACTCTGAAATCATCCATGTGTCCCTGGTAGATTGTTCGCTCTGATGCTCCATGCTAACTGTTTAGCATGCACTGTGTTGAGTGATTGTAGGTGACTATCATTGTATCAAAAGTGAGAAAATGACAACTTGGAGCAGCCCCAAATCTAAAAGGTAAGTAATCTCAAATGACAGGTGGGCAAGTCCGGCAGTTTTGTGTGGGAGAATGATAAAATTTACATGGAATATGATACAAAAATAGCATACTGTTTTGAACTTCCAGGGACTACTTTTCCTGTTTCTATAGGAAGTGAAGGTGATGGGCGATGGGAGAGCTAAAATCACAAGAATCACTGCAGTGGATGAATACATGGTTACTCACCTAAAATAGTTCCAAAACTAAACCTGGAGAAAACGCTACCAACTTTTTATTACTAAAAGGTCTGTCCTCTTACTTTGGATAATGCTAGTGGCTTACTATCACTCAACATTGTTTATGCTAAAATGTTTTGTATTGAGCAATGATCTACAGGGGACACATGGATGATTTTGGTGTCTAGATTCACGTCACTTAAAAGGAAAGTTGACCAAAGGACCGATCTCCTAACAACTTGGTGTATTTGTTGAACTCAAAGTCTTATAATATGAAAAAACTGCAACATGCTTCTTCTTCCCAACAATGGAAGCAAGGTGTTGCTTAATCCGCCTTGACACCTCTTCCATTCCGGTTTAGACATCGGCCTGTCAGTACAGTGTCTCGGATTTCAGTTACCTGTTCCTGTATGTGTCAAGTGTCTCACTGCTAACCTGTGACCTCATTCATTCATTATGATTTGAAAGACAAATCTCAAATCTGACCTCATGTAGAGCCGAGTCGACCCGCTGCGTGACACTTGATGAATCCACATCCTGATTCTGTTTCTCTGCGGTAACAGAATCGCCTTATAAAACAATCACAGGTGACATTATAAGGTATCACGTTAATTACTAATAATGTAACTACATATGTGACTGTAATAAGTCGGCTTTCCTACATCGGTTAGTTGGGCATATCACGTACTGTGTTACACTGTTACATGCACATACACAGACACACACACACAAACAAGCAGGCAGACTGGAAATACATACTAGGGATGGGACAATATATCGAAATTCAGCAATTCGCAATAGACCTTTTTCACAGCAGCCATTTTGACGTGTCATAGCATGGTAAACACAGGTGTAACTAATAACATTAATGATGGTTCCATTTCATTTAAGTGTTCCAGTGCCAGGGCCATCATTAATGTTATTAGTTACACCTGTGTTTACCCTGCTATGACACGTCAAAATGGCTGCTGTGAAAAAGGTCTATACAGAAATGTGACAGATAAGCAATGGGGCAGAAAAATGAATGGTGATATTAGCTCCAGCTATTCTGCTGTAGTACTCACAAATGAGACGCTTGACCATCACAATTTCACAAGCTCTCCATCCAAATTATATTATCTGCACTTTGTAATGACATTTTTACATTGTTGTTTACATTCTAGCAAGCCAATGCCATTGCCAGAAAGATTTGTGCAGACTTTATTGTCATTGAACTTTTATTTATTGCATCGTATCGTGGTTGTATCGAATTGTGAAGCCCATATTGCATATGGAATCGTATCGTGATACAAGCATATCATCCCAACCCTAATACATACACACATACACAGGCATACATACACACACACACACACACTCACATACATAGTGCTTACACACTTGCTAGAGAAATATGTTATTCTGGCAGGGAGGGCATCCCTTGACCCCTTTTGTTTACAGTCTGGTGTAGTGGATCGTTTAGCCTCTCATGAATAGCAGCACGCAGCAGTAGCAAGCACACTAGCCTCAGGGATGTGACCTTTTACTTTGTTTTTGTTTGCATTTCAATTTTTATGCTTCCAGCTGCTATGCATCGCTATCTTTTCTTGCCCTCAGGGATATAACTCATTAGTGTAATGTTTTCAAGAGTTAAGGTTTGGACACACAATTGCTAATAGAAATTCATGTTTTCTTGCCCCACCTTCATTATTACCTCCGCCAAGGAGGTTATGTTTTCGGTGCCATTTGTTTGTTTGTCTGTTTGTTTGTCTGTTAGTAGGATTATGGAAAAACTACTGGCCCGATTGTCACGAAATTTCATGGAAGGGTGTAGCATGGGCCAAGGAAGAACCCATTAAATTTTGGAGCGGATCCGGATCCGACTCACAAACAAGCAATAATAGCACGAACCTTGGCGGAGGTCTGCGCTCTCCGAGTGCCCTTCTAGTTTCCATTATGATTTCCATGTGATTTTGTGTCCTGATGTCCGTCGCCACCAGGCTTTTTCCTTTTATCTTGATCCATCCCATTAGCTGACACAGCTGCAGACTGGGAACTTTAATAACCACCACCAGTAAGCACTTAAAAAAACAGTTGTAGATAACATCACTGCGTACTGTAGTCTCCAACAGCATGGCTCGTCCTTCTCCATTTACTGGCTTCTCTTTGTCTCTTTGTCTTTGTCTTGGTCTCCTTTATTAAATCAGTAGAGGAGATGCCGCTCTCACATCCACACAAAATGAATGAATCCTTGAGTTGTGCTCCTTTGCTTCAGGCAGAGTCTCCTGGTGGTATGTGAGGAGGCGTCGTCGTTAACGGGGCGCTTGTCTAGAGAGGGAATTCCATTCGATTTACAAAAAATATTGCAAGGGTGATGAGACAGAAACCTCCCGGAACTGACTATAACCTCCCTTGCATCATTATAACATTATACTCATCGATAGCTATGGCACACGTTGGTCCTGACCTTTTCTGAGTAGGAAGACTATCCTTCAATTCCCCATGACAGCAAACATCCACTCTGCTGAAGTGTCCTTGAGCGAGAATCCCTTCCAGCTCCAGGGGCGCTGGTTTGTAGCTGAGCCTGACCTTTGACCTCCCTGTTGAGGGGGGCAAGCAAAACAGGAATTTTCCCTGCAGGAATCGATGGAGTATCACAAAAACAAACAACAAACAAACCAAAATCCTGGCTGCATTAATCCTTTCTAGCTGCAGGACGTCCTGATGGCCCAGAGGGGTCAGGTATATTGAGATGTGTGGGATGTATTGACAATGTTGCAGGTTTTAATCCAATCCAGGTTGTAGTTTGTCATCCTCTGTATTTCCCATCTCTCTTGTCACTCCATCTACTACATAGCAGCTAAAGAAACAACAAAAATGCCATAAAAATCATCCTTTTTGCAGTTGCTCCTACCTCTCCTCTTCTCATTTCTTATCCATCCACATTCTTCTATGGATCCCATTCTGATTGTGTAATATCCTGTGTTCCTGAGTAGAAGAAGCAGATTCCAGCTGTCCTGACAGTGTTGTGATGCTTCTGTCAAGGAATGAGGGTGATGACAGAGAGAAAGAGACAGAGAGGGAGAGGGAGAGAGAAGGGAGGAATACATTTAAAGTGCATCTAATCATGGCACGCCTTATGTCTGTCACGTACGCACATACATATACACTAAGCAAGGCCCTTTTGTATAATTGAGTTTCTAATTAGAGAGGTGGCTCCTATGGTTCCTATGTAACAGGAGAAGTAGTGCCCAGTCATTTCCTCTTACTGGAAGAGGTGTGTGTGTGCATGTGTGTGTGTGTGTGTGTGTTTGATGATCTAGTGCATTTGGTGAAGAGAAGGGCTCAAGTCGCAAAGCATTCTTTATCTGATCGGACCCTAAGACCCAGACACTTGCGTCAATGAATACAAGAGTAGAAGAAGAAAGGGAAGGGGGAGAGGGTAGGAAGGCAGGAGAGAAGGAAAGGAGGAGACGAGAGAGGGGGGAGGGATTAGTAAAGGAAAAGAAGTGAGGAAGACAAAAGAAAGGCATTATACTTAGGTTTGTCATATACAATTTGACACTTTTATCCAAGCCGCCCATCAGTACCGTAAGTGTATATATTTTCCCAATGGGATTTGAACTCCTCACCTTGGCAGTGTTGGTGCCATGCTCTTCCCATTGAAGACACAGGATCGCTTTAATTCCTTTAACACTTTAATTGGAGTGTAACAGAATATGTGGTAATGAGCTGCGATTATGCAAGTATCACACATACTGTACCTGAGCTGGAGTGTTAGCTTGCAAGGAAGAAGTGAAAAGGTCAAATTGTCTCAAGGATGCACAGTTGTAGCTGACTTTGTGATGGAGAGACTTTTTGTCTGTTTGTCACCAGTAACAGGTTGGGTTCCTACAAAATAAGAGTACGACATCATGTTAATTTCAAACCAGGTGGAAGAACAAGACTCACCATCTTGGGGCTGAATAGAATAGGAATAATAACGTTATTTGCTCTACAGAATCACTACAATAGACAACAAAAGATAGCAGAAATAGCAAAACAAAAAGCAATTAAACAACTGAATAGAAATTTAAGATCCGGATCGGAGGAGGAGAGGGAGAGAGACCTCTAGGATCGAGAATAAAAGAGTTACATAACTTGTAAAATATGAAATAAAACATAAAACCAGAGGGACAAAACAGGACATCATGCAAAAACCTGTACACAAAGGTACGTTTTGAAGAGAGATTTAAAAGATGATACTAATTTTGGCTAGCCTTAGTTTCTCTGGGCAGGGTGTTCCTAAGCCTAGGCACCCGGATGGCGAAATCTTTAACCCTTGCTCTATAGAAAGTGTCTTGTGACATAGTGATCAATGCAAATGGTGCTGGTATTGTTTAACCCGCCCTGCTCTCCACAGGAGACGATGAGAGAGAAGATCTACACCCCACTGACTGTGGAAAGTGCTGTTGATGCCAGGTGAGAGACAACTACAATACCCAACATGCACTGCGAGTTTTTTGTTGTTTTCATATGTTATTCCTATTAAAAATGTGTTTGTGTACATTCACCGGTGTTTCTCATAGATAGAAATGGAACATCTGGGTATTTGTTGGTTACAGTTAACTCTCTTTCTGCCTGTTAACATTACAAAATTATTAATTCTTACCATCTTCTTACCGTTTGTTGACAGTGAAGGCAGCCAATTATGTAACAGTTGACATGGCTGACATCATGATAGGCTAAGAAAAATGCAAGGTGTTTACATTTGGCTTATAATTTGGAGGAGGGGGACAAGTGCGTACCCCACTAGTGTGCTTTTCCCACTTAGCCCCACCTCCTCTTCACTGCTCCTCTTCCTCTTCACTGTATCAATAGCCAGAAAGAGACTTTGTCCTGCTCCTTAACCTGTGATGACACGCAGAGAATGTATAACAATAATAAATGTGAGCTGTGACATGGAGAGGTATTCATTTTCAATTCAATGTTTTCAGTTCCTCTCCTATCGCTCTCATTTTTCCAATCCTCTATCCTTCTTCCTATCCCACATTCTGTCTGTCAATACATGTAAAACTGCCATCCAGAGATGCTGTTGCCAAGATCCTGTACTCGCTGCTCTTCCACTGGTTAACAGAGAGGATCAACGCCCAGGTTTACCCCAGCCAACACACCCTCTCCATCTCCATACTGGACATTTACGGATTTGAGGTAAAGATCCACAGCCGATAACGTAACTTTTGGAGCAGTGAGCGAAAATCCTATCATCCTGGCACCTGTCTCTCCAGTGCCGTATCACTGCTTTCTTGTATTACACAGTAGAGAGAGACTCCAGAATAATCACTCTTCAGAGATGAAGATGAGACATAAAGAATCACCAGCTATGTGTGTGTGTGTGTGTGTGTGTGTGTGTGTGTGCGTGCGTGCGTGGGAACAACAGGATCTGGCCTTCAACAGCTTTGAGCAGCTTTGCATCAATTATGCAAACGAGTACCTGCAGTTCTTCTTCAACAGGATCGTGTTCAGGGAAGAACAGGTGAGTCGGCGCCATACCTACGGACACGTGCACACACGTGCGCGCGCACACACACGCACACTTCACTGTTACATTACATTGTATTGTACTTTATTCCCATACAGGAGGAGTACAGCAGGGAACAGATCCCCTGGCAGGACATCCTATTCAGCGACAACCAGCCCTGCATCGACCTCATCGCCGCTAAGCCTCATGGGATACTGAGGATCCTGGATGACCAGAGCTGTTTCCCTCAGGTGGGGAAGGGAGAGGGGAGACCTACACATGCACACATGCACACACGTGCTTTACACACACAGATTAAAGTGTAATTTAGACTCTGCATAGTCCCTGAATGGAGTTTGGCCATTGTTGATCGATAGGTTGTTGCTTTGTTGCCAGGCAACAGACCACACTTTCCTCCAAAAGTGTCACTATCACCATGGCAGCAACCCACTGTACGAGAAGCCAAAGATGCCCCTCCCAGAGTTCACCATCAAGCACTTTGCTGGCCGGGTCACCTACCAGGTACGCAGCTGCTGATTGGCTGATTGCTTGGATTTTATTTGCACCACGGGTACCTCAAAGCTTATTATGCTAAATTTACATTGCATTTACAAAGCTAAGTCTTTTCATTTCGCAAAGAAGCCGGAAGAGAAGGAATCCTCTACTGCTCCGTGGAAGGTTTTCCATTTATTTGTGATGTTGATGCTGCTTTGAAATCCTCAGGTCTACAAGTTCCTGGATAAGAACTACGACCAGGTCCGACAGGATGTTCTGGACCTGTTCATCCAGAGCAAGAACAAGGTGAGAGGAGAGCAGCATCTGTAGACAAACATATAGACAGAAGGCCATGTTACCCTTGAAGATAATCTAATCATCTAATAACCTCACTGCATCTTTAATGTTGTGTATTGCATCATAAGAAATCACTGTGTGTATACATGTGCATGTGAACCTGTGTGTGTGTGTGTGTGTGTGTGTGTGTGTGTGTGTGTGTGTGTGTCCAGATGGTGTCAAACCTCTTCCTGGTTCACGCAGAGGTCATGGGTCAGCAGAGGGGGGGTCACGTGAGGAAGAGCAGCACCGTCACCAGAAGATACCAAGCTCCCACCGTCAGCACCAAGTTCCAGCTGTCCCTACTGGAGCTGGTGGAGAAGATGGAGAGGTGAGGAGAGAGAGAGAGAGACAGAGAGACAGAGAGACAGAGAGAGAGAGAGATGGATGAGAACAAAACAGAAAGAACAGAAATTATTTTGTTCCATATTGAGATATCCACCATTTCAAAAACGTGACACAAAAACGTTATGGTACTTAACTTAAGAATATGTAACTTAGGTGCTGGGTTGACAAAATTACAGACCAGTTCCTCCATATTTTTGAGATAATGAATGATGAATGTCAGAAATGGATTTATTTCCAAGATGGATGTTTAGCATATTGAAAATAAATTCTTCAGTTAGAAGTTTGAATTTGAAAGAAAGAAAGAAAGAAAGAAAGAAAGAAAGGCAGAGGATAGATGCTGACAATACATTTTTTCATCAATTTTATTAATTTATCTTCTTCTCTTTCAGGTGTAACCCTTTTTTTGTTCGCTGTATTAAGCCAAACAACAACAAGGTAGGTGGTCACACAACCTATTATTCTCTAGATGACACTGATCTGTATGTATGTATGTTTTCAATCTGTTTACATGTACGTTTGTGTGTGTAGGAACCAGGTGTGTTTGAGAGTGAACTGGTCAGCGGCCAGCTGCGACACTCTGGTGTCTTGGAGACCATTAGGATCCGCAGAGAGGGATATCCTGTCCGGCTGCCATTCGACGTCTTCCTGTTCAGGTAACACACACACTTCCGCATGCATGTGTAATGCAAGTGTTAATCAGTGGCCATTGGCAGGCGCTTCGCGTCCGGTGCTTACCTTTGGCCTGGCTCGAACCGTGAACCCTCTGTTCACCAGCATCACGTAACCACAGCGGTTAAATACACTCTGTCTTATCCACGCTTGCTGAATGAGAAGGATCTAATGATGAAGCAGGGGGATTTAAAGTTAGGAGGGAGTTTACACAGAAGGAACCATATCACCAGGTGTTACACACACACAGCACACGCACATATTGATAGCATACATATTATCAGGATCCAGAGGGATAGAGATCCTATTATTCCTATTATTCTGCCATTCCCTGCCCTTCCTGCTCTGCTAACACTGGTTTTTATAAAGAAGAACTTCTCAACACTGGAAAATTCACAGCCACATTATTAATATTAAATCCATCCATATCTATTGATTGCAGTGTATGCTTTTATAATCCTGTGTTTCTGTACTATACCAGAAGTGATCAAATGTTAAAGTTATAATCTGTGACATTTTCATGTAAATAAATGTTAATTTTGCTACTTTTTGTTAATTGATATAACACTACAGTGGTTCAACCTATAGTGAGTTCATGAAAGCTTTTACTTTTGCTGTTCTAAACACCCAGTGTTGAGTAGGTTTTACCTGGGAAAAATCCTCTGCTGCACAGGATGTGATGTATCTTATGTTTCCAGCAGCAGCAACAGTGGTTTGTTTGTACTGAATAGAAGAATAACTGGGTAGTTAGCATGAGCAGTGATAGCCACCATGGCTGAACAGACAAAGAAAAGAGAAACTCAAACTGCATCAACAGAAACATCAAGGAGAAAGACGTCACAGTACTGGACACACTGGAATCACTTGGAAGTGCAGTGCAGAAACACCACAGCAATGACAGCTTAGCACCGAAGATGGCGCCAAAACCCAAAAATACATCCAAGGATCTTGTGGAATATTCATCTCTAATAGCTCTTATGTTTAAACGTACAGTATCCGGATGCTTGTGTGTGTGTGTGTGTGTGTTATCGGCAGGTATAAGTCCCTGGTGGGGTTACAGGAGCTTCCGGCACCAAATGGAGAGAACTGTGTGATATTGTTGAGCAAACTGTGTCCACTCAGACCAGGAGCCTTCGCTGTCGGAGTCACCAAGGTGAGATTCTCCTCTGCCTGTTTCATCACACTTATCTTTTCACAAATGAAAGTAAACCAGCAATACAGCAAGTAAATTGTGGTGTTGTGGTGTTGAGTGAGAATTGGGTTGTGGGTGAGTTTGGCTGTATCTCCAATTTTTGACCTCCTGTATGTGTGTGTGTGTGTGTGTGTGCGTGTGGATGGCAGCTGTTTCTGAAGGAGGACATCTACCAGCTGCTGGAGTGTAAGCGGGAGCGCTCCCGTCACCTCGCTGCCCTCACCCTGCAGCGCTACACCCGCATGTACTTCGTCCGGTCACGCTTCCTGGCGTTCCGATGGAAGATCGTCGGGCTGCAGGCGCAGTGTCGAGGCTTCCTCACCAGGTATGACATCAGTACGCGAGTATGGCCTGTGTCTCACCTTTTAACCGATTTGTAATGGAAGAGTTTAGCTGGAAAACGATATCTACCTGAATCTACTGAAAAAATGTGACACCTACTCTTACAAGATGATTGATTGGCAGACAAATTATACTATATAATTGTATTATGTATTATTATACTTACACATGATGGTGCTTTTTAAAGGACAGTGGGTACCTTCTCTCTAATTGTTGAATGATAAAGTTAAGGTGATGATTTCTTCCCCACAAAATGAATATACCTAGCGTTTTGAAATGAAACTCTTCACTTGTACTAGCATGCATCAGCACCATTAGATAGTATTGAGGTAGTTTTGTGTGTTGCCAAAGCATATTATAATAGTCCAGGATAAAATAAGGTACTATACAGATGAATAAGGTACAATAAAGGATAGGCATATTCAGTAATTATCTCTATCTTTTTAGGCAGAACATAGATAAACTAGAATTTTCTTAGGGAATGGTATTATTATTAGAATTAAACGTGTTAACAGCAAGTTGAAGTCTATATAGCTGACAACCCCATCTCTCTGTCCTCTAGGAAGCGCTATGTGAGGATGAGGGAGAGCCTGGTCCGGTTCCGCTCTCTCGTCCACATGTACATCAACCGCAAGAGATACATCAAGGTACATCGAAACTGCTTCAAAAAGGAGGATGTTTTCTATTCTTTCATATTTTGACTTAAGTAAGGGGATACAACCCACTTTCATGCCTACGGAAATCACTCATTGTGTATGCTGTACTGTAGAAAATATTCAGCTACATCAAAAAATTGCACAATTTTGGTCTTAGTGTCCTAGATTTGGTCCTAGTACTTTGTCATTTCTATGGTTCTGCAGTGAACTCATGAGGAAAATGTTCAGTATGTGGTTGCTGTGATCTGTTTGCAGCTCAGGCTAGAAGGCCGGAGGAGGATTGAGGCGGAGAAGAGGAGGAGAGAGATGGTAAGAAGCGAACTTGTAGGGATTTACAAGGTCCCAGCCGGTATAGGTTGGTACTGAGCTTTGAAGGGAAACTTTTTGACGGATAGATGGACGGATGTAATTGACTTTGCAGAACAAATAAAAGCAGTAATGGCTTCCCACGCCCTTCTCTTCTAGGAGCTGACCAAGAGGGAGGTGGTTAATGTCACACACCTGCCGATCCCTGCAGAGCTGGGGGCCTTGCTGCAGGCAGCAGGAGGTGTGTAATGACTGTGTGTGTCTGTGTGTGTGTGTGTGTTATGTTATACAATGGTAGTTTCAGCAAAGCCACTTTCCAACAATGCTGATCATTCTCCTTATATTATTATGTACGCCACCTTGATGGAATCCATTAGACCCTTGAGCACTCTCGACTGTGATCATGGGGACTTGTATGCTGCTGATGCTATCAGCTTCACTTCATACCTACAGTAGGCATATTGACATTGTACCCATGATCCCAGCAAAAACTGTCCTGTCATGCATTATTGCTACAATAAGTTCACGATTTCCAAGGGGCATTTGATGGACATGTCGCAGGGCAGCATTTGCAGCGTATTCACCCTCAAAAATATAGTCATTACCACTTTTTATGCATTTGTTTCCCCTCATATCATATTTATTGCTCTGTGTTTTATTAGGCTATACTTTTTTTTGGTATTTGGATCTTTACATTATATTTTTGTTGATTTTATTATATGTTGTATTCTATATTTTTTTCACCATTTTATTCTGTATTTTATTATATGATGTGGGCTAACCTGCCATGGGAGGTGGGAGGGTTAGGGTTAGGTTGGAGGTTGACCAATTACAGTTCAACCTGGCGTCTAATGGCTGTGTTCTATTGGCGGTTGACCAATCACAGTTCACCCAGACATCTAGTGGCTGTGTTCCCATGGAGGTTGACCAATCACAGTTCAACCCTGCATCTAATGGCTATGTTCTGATGGTGGTTGACCCATCACAGTTCAACCTTGTTTCTAATGGCCGTGTTCCCACTGGGGTTGACCAATCACAGTTCAACCTGGCGTCTAATGGCTGTGTTCCCATGGAGGTTGGCCAATCACAGTTCAACCTGGCGTCTAATGGCTGTGTTCCCATGGAGGTAGGCCAATCACAGTTCAGCCTGGTGTCTAATGGCTGTGTTCCCATGGCCGTTGACCCACCACAGTTTTATCTTCCGTCTGATGGCTGTCTTCCCACTGAGGTTGACCAATCACAGTTTTACCTGCCGTCTAATGGCTGTGTTCCCATGGAGATTGATCCACCACACTTCAGCCTCTCACATGATAGCTGTGTGCCCATAGAAGTTGGCCCATCAGAGTACCAATCAGATGACCATCGTGAACCAGTGGAGGTGGACCTGCCAGTGGCAATGATTTTGTACAGTTAATAATCGCTAATGAACTGTGCTATCCTTTGTCAATTTCTCAAACTCAAACTTATTTTTTATGTCATGTCTTAATTAATAACTCCAACATGTTAGCCAGAACTGACACTATGTTAAATAGAATTTTGGAAATAAATACATAAATATAATGGAAGTTTCAATCATATCGGTGCAAGTTAGATTGCTCTAATCTTGTTGAGGTGTCCATAGAAGAACCTTTTATTTGGAATATGAGTAAACTAGTCAGTCCGCAATGGATTTATTATTAGATATCATGTAACCAACATTGTAACAAACTCTAATTAGGGCTGAAAGTTAAACAAAAAAGACTTTACTTTTTCTTTTTGTGTCTTACTTGCTTTACTTGCAATGTGTTGTAGTTATCCATTTATATATGTACTAATTCGAATTTGCCATACGTATTATTACTTACGTTGATTCAACAACCTGGTAACACTGAATGAAAAGCCTGTCGATGGACCACAAACACATTTCCGACTACTCTGTTATAAATGATCAGGATCTGGGCTTCTTGTTAAAGGAATGTCTGTCAAACAGAAACACCAACTATTTTGCACGCAGAAGGAATTATCTCACAATTTCAGGTTACACATTCTTGTAAACTAAACATTTATAGACACAGAGAGGACGATATTTACCTTGTTTTGATACTGGTTGACTCTTCTTGCTCCCCCTCTTCTGTCTCTCTCTATCTCTCTCTCTCTCTCTCCCTTCACCCGTCTCTCTCCAGCCGGTAGGGAGTTACACTCAGACTGCTTGGCTCTGCTCCAGGCTCCTCACATCCGGGAAGAGGCTCAGCTCACCCTGCCGCTGGACATCAACAACTATCCCTACTACCGCTACGTCCAGGTCTACTTCAGGGTAAGACGTGCATACGTTTACTTAAACCATTAAACCAAACCCTACAGATCTGCTTGAAACATGTAAAAAATCCTTTAAACTACCTCTTCAACAGTTGTGTGTGGGTATCCTCATAAAACTGTCCTGTAAAATTCTTACATATCCCCTTAAAGCAGGTACACATTCGCTTCAAGTTGCCCTTGTGCTGCTTTAAGAGAGGTATTCCCTCGAAATGACCCTTCAAATCACCTATTTCCACCTAAAACTCTCTTTAAACTATACCTAAGTCCTTAAACTTCCCCATTGACTGCTATTGGCAGGACCTAAACACTCTAAACTCAATTCAGGGTTCAACACATTGTCTTGCATCAATGTTTTGAGCTACACTGCTGCTGCTGTGAATTCACCCTGAAGTAGATTTGTTGTAAAAATCCTGCAGTATTGACACAAGATGTGTAGATTTCAATGTATAGAACGATAACTCTGACTTTTAGCCCTCTTTTGTCTCCGTAGGAACCAAAGTTTGGGATGCTGATGGCCCCTCTGGAGTCACCTCTGACTCGCATAGATGAGGACCTGAGAGTGGAAGCTCTGGAGCTCTTCATCATGGTAACCTGCTCTTTTGTGAACTCTCTATTTAGTATTCATGCTCTTTATCAGCACTGCACTACTTTTTATTCATACAGTTTCACACATTCACACCTGGGAGCTGTCCAGTAGTACCATATTCTTTTATTCCTATTATTCCACTTTTGCTACAATTACTCCACTTAACCTTCCAGTCACTCCATTGGATGAAGAGACTTGCTTTCCCTGCCCAGATTTTTACCAGCTAGTCCCGGATTTGAATCATCAAACATGAAAATCACCAAGATTGGAGTTACAGGGTTTTTGATATCATGCAATTCAATACAGTACAGTAGAATGCTAGCTAGTCTAGCAGACTGGAACATTTCTTTTCCTAGCACTTCTCTCTTGCATGACCATTCAAAGGTCACAGAAATATTATTGCATGTCAGGACTCCATGGATCTAACTCTTACACTTCTTACTATTGTTTGTAATATTGCTTATAATATTGGTGATCTTGACCTTTAATTGAGGCTTATTCTACAGCTGTATTCCTAAAATTTCCAACACAAAGGTACAACACAAGATGCCACGATGCAATATGATGCAATACAACCTGAACAGAGTTTATTCTAAGGTTCCCTCTCTGTGTTTTCTTTAGGTTTTGAGGTTCATGGGGGACCCCCACCTGAACGGGGCGCAGGAGAACCTGTTTGGGAACTACATCATCCAGAGGAGCCTGTCGTCTCCAGGGGTACGGGACGAGCTCCTGGCCCAGGTGGTCAATCAGGTGTGGAGGAACGTCAACCCCGACAACGCCGAGCGAGGCTGGCTGCTGCTGCTGGCGTGTGTCTGCACCTTCTCCCCGTCGCACAAGATGGAGAAACACCTACTGAAGTAAGAAATTATTACTGGGGCGCCCTGGTGGCTCACGGAGTAGGGCGCATACCATAAGGCTTAGTCCTTCCCGCAGCGACCCGGGTTCAAATCCGGCCTGTGGTCCTTTGCTGCATGTCCTCCCCTCGCTTTCTCTCCCATACCTTCCTGTCTCTCTCTCACTATATCTCTCAAATAAAGCATAAAATGCCAAAAATAAATCTTTAAAAAAAAAAGAAATTATTACTTAACACGTAGGTACACAAGCCATACTAATAGAAATACACACTCGCACATGCATGCACACACACATTGGGTTGGGTAGTAAAGGAATAAGTACATATAAAACAAAAGAAGTTGAGAACAGTTTAACTTTTTAGAAGAGCATTCATGGCATCAACCACAAAAAGAGGCGGGGCTTCACAGTACATAGACAGCTGACTTGTCCTTTTCTCTCCAGGTTTGTGTCTGACCACGCCCCTGACGGCTGCCAGGCGTTGATGCAACACCGACTCATCCAGGCCAATCAGAAGTCGCAGCTAGGTTCAGGCTCCGCCCCCGAGACGGCGCGGACCTATCCGCTGTCTCTGCTGGAGTGGACAGCCAATAGGAAGAGGGCTAACATGGTGCTGCAGGTGCACTGCTTTGATGGTGAGCCACACTTTGCCTATTTCTAGGAGATGTAGGGAAGGAGGAGCCACTGATGTCACACTAGTCATGAAACTAGCTATGAAAAACTAACATTAGTGTACAATTCTTTACTCCAAAAGTTGATTGCAAACAAATAAATGACAACTAGTACAATCCAGTATGATTTTCCTATGAGGAGTACTGCTGGACTCCCTTTTGTCTGGATGAACTGCCTAAATCTCCTTGTTAACCACACTCACTTTATTTTCAAATAAGCAAAGGAAAACACAATGCAGGATGAATGTCAGGTAGTTTGAAAAAGTTCATTATAAATGAGTACACACCTCAATGAAAAGCAAGGAGAATTGCGTGGCAGGGACTGCTGGCATCACTTTTATTCAGTGGGATAGATTACAGCCTGTGATCATTGATTATTTATTGCCGGTCAGGATCAGGTGATGGAACATCAAGGCTCTGGGTCTTTCAATGGCAAGATTTATTAAAGTATTGCTTTCAAACATCCAAGAATTGCTCTGATTCCAAAGACACAAATAAAAAACAGTTTGACACCTTGTTTGTTTTTCTTTATATATATGTTAATCTCTCTGTCTCTGTCTCTCTGTAGGAGTGTCATTCCTCTGTCCGGCCCATTCCTGGACCAGTGGAGAGGATTTAGCAGGAGACATCCTGCGCCACAGGTACAAACATTATACACTTAGTTTAATCAGTTATATGATCCAGCTGGTCATAGATGGCGATGTCCTATTTATCTTAATGTATTCAATATGTATTTAACTCTTGAACATTTCCCCATTTTCTCTCTTCCTTGCATATTCAAACCTACCCATCTCTGCCAGAGTTGTATCCCCAATTTCAATTAAACTTTTTAATTTTTTTACTGTGAAAGATCCAGAAGTATGAAAATATTAGGAATTATACAGTAGGCCTACAAATGAATGAGTTTAATTCCAAAATGAGATATCCACCATTAGAAAAAAATTGACACTCACTCTTAGAAAATAATTGTTTGTATGATGGTAAAGCACATGATGGCCTGCTACTAAAGTTTTGAATCATCTTAAGACCTTTGCTCATAAAACAATTCTGTTTTGGCAGGTAGAATCATCTGTAATTTCAAAATATTGACTAATGAATTTCAAGTAGCAACATTTTCCCAAAAAGGATATCTAGCATTTTGGACTGAAAGCCTCCAAATGCTTTGAGTACAACATTAACAGGTCTTTGAACTGCGTGGTCTTGCAGGGGTGCGTCAGATTGGTGGAGGGGGTGTTCGGTTCTAATGAAGGAGCACGGCCAGTGGGTGGAGTTAGCGGGTCACGACTACGTGATGGACCTGATCGCAGACCTGGAGCTTCCGGTTGACTTCCCCAAGCAGAAGAGCTACTTCATCATCAGCGCTGAGGATCCTGCCAGGGTCAGGGCTAATGCCAGCCTGTGAGTGCAGAGAACAAACACACACACACACACACACACACACACACACACACAGAACATGCATGCATGGATGAACAAACTCAGAGAGAGTAAAGTAGATATTACTTCAGAGAAAGTACTTTGCAAAGTAGATGACTCTTCTCTTCTCTTCTCTTCTCTTCTCTTCTCTTCTCTTCTCTTCTCTTCTCTTCTCTTCTCTTCTCTTCTCTTCTCATCTCTTCTCTTCCCTCCTCTCCTCTCCTCTCCTCTCCTCTCCTCTCCTCTCCTCTCCTCTCCTCTTCTCTTCCAGCACTTTGTTTGGCAGTGGTTTCGACTCAGATGAGGAGCTCCCTGCCTCCCTTCCTCTCAGCAGCAGCAGACCAGCCTACAGTCTGCCTGACTCTGACGGATACTACAGCCATGGTACACACACACACACACACACACACACACACACACACACACATACATGCATACACACACAGTATTCTACAGTATACCAGTGTTTCCCAGCTGCTTGGTTAAGGTCTAAGATGTCAAGTCACAAGATGATAAGATTTATACTTATAAAGTGTATATATAGTACTAAATACAAGGAATATATACAGTAATAGTAGTAGTAGTAGGAATATATAGTGCCATAGTATATTGTATTCCTACTGTATTATTATTATTACTTTATTCCTATACTACTGTGTCTATACTTCATGGACAAAGGCAAGGTTCAAATATGAGTCCCAAAATAAAACCAGTTGAGATTCATGATTGTACACAAAATCAAATCTTGCTTCAATGACTGAGTTATAGTTTCTTGTTACATGTTAAACAATTAGAACTGAAAAGTGTAACCTTGATTAAAGCCAACGTGCTGTCTGCTGTGTGTGTCCAGTGGAGTCGGACGCCTTCAGTGACGGTCAGAATCAGAGAGGAATGGACCGATACCTGGACAGTCTGTTTGACCCTGTACTGTCAGACACCAGCATGGTGGGTAGCACACACACACACACACACACACACACACAAGACACATGCACACAAGCCCTAACCCTAAACTCACCCCTGTAGAAGAAATGAGGACTTTACTACGCAAAAATGTCCTCTCTAGGTCTAAAACTGTCTATCTATCTGTCTTTCTAAAACTCTAAAGCTGTTTCTTGCGAGGATAACACACAAGTACACACATACACACACACACACACACACACTCTCTCTCTCTCTGTGTCTCTTCCTCCATCTTCCTCTCTCTTCCAGTTTCAGTAATTCTGTTCACATCATTTACTTTGACAAAGAGCAATATTGCAAAAGCATCAATTTTGAATAATCCACACACTTTTTTTCTCTCTCTTATACTCTCAAACCGTGCTATCCTAACTAAACTTTCCATTTTGCAACCTGTCGCGTCACGCTCCCGCTGCACCCGATCTGCCGTCTGAGTGTGAATGGAAGCGCGGCGCTGACGGACGGCTGGAACATGTGATCCGGTGCGACTGTTCGTATATGAATGGGGCAGACGTGATCGCCTGGCAGGGGGGGGGGTGATTAGGTTACTGAGTGACCTACCGTATTAAACTGTAGTAGCAGGCAGCATAGTCTCACAGAATACTGTTATTGTATGGCAACAGCTTCACAGCTTGATCTATTTGATCTGCACTTCCCAGAGATCACCTGTCAATCAAACAGTGTGGGCGGAGCTTGGATTTTCTGATTGATGCAGTTTGAGTTTCTCTTTTCTATCGCTGCTCATGCTAACTATTCTTATTATTCTTCTTGTTATTCCAAACAAATTGCTGTTGTTGCTGCCAGAAATATAAAACGTTTAGAACTGCAAATGGAAAAGCTTTTATTTTATATCAGCAATAGAGAGTAGCAAAACAGACATTTATTTATATGGAAATGTTGCAGATTGTTACTTTAAAGACAAGCCGAGGCAAAGCGTGTATGAGTTTGTCCCTGTATAGTCAATCAGTGATTGTGTGAGGTCAAAGGGTGTGTGTGTGTGTGTGTGTGTGTGTGTGAGTGTGTGAGCATCTCTTCCAGTGTGTACGGTACTCCCCTGGGAGTATTCAGTTCCCACAGTTGTATTGACTCCCTCAGAAGGGGTCTGGATCAACCAATAGAGTACACTCCCTCTCCCTCATTCCCTTAGTCTCTCTCTTTCTCTCTCTCTCTCTCTCTCTCTCCCCTACTCTTAGCGTCTCTCTAACTTCGATCTCTCACCATCCATTAACATTCTCATCCTTTTCCACTCTGCTAAATCACTCATTCTCTCTTTCTTTCTCTCTCTCTCTCTCTCTCTCTCTCTCTCTCTCTCTCTCTCTCTCTCTCTCTCTCTCTCTCTCTCTTTGTCTTTTCCTCTCACCCTTCTGCTGTCTGTTTGCCAGGACATGGAGAAGGCAGGAAGTTTGTCGGCGAGGATGAAGGGAGGAGGAGGTGTGGGCATCGCAGGCGGAGGAGAAGGAGAAGGAGGAGGAAGAGGAGAGGGGGCCCCCAGCCGGCCCTTTCCCCCAGGAATACACCCCGGAGGTGAAACACTGTGTTTGTGTGTGTGTGTGTTAAGTGTGTGTTTACCATGTGTCTATTATGTCTAATATCTGTGTTTGTGCAAAAATTGTCTAAAGCAGTTTATCGTCCAGTTTTGTGTCTTTCTTTCCTGTGTGTTCAACCAGCGATCGTTCCCTCTCTTATTTCACGCTTTGCTCCATTTATCGATGCAAGTCATTCTTTTGTCCCTCCATCCATCCCTCCATCTCTCCCTCTCCGCCCCCACATCAATAATTCAGCTTGTTCTAAGTGGGTCTTAAATACTCAGCATTAGACTCTGGCTGATAAATAGTTCTGCCCTCTCTCTGTCCCTGTAGAGCTGCCGTCAGATCCTGGAAACACTGAGTTTCAGACGAACACTTAGGGTTGCGGTCTAAAGTGCAAAGAGTTGAGTGTCTGAGGGGCCGCAGTTTTCCGACCACAGACTCCGACATGACAGTTCTTGTTAAACATATCCCAATTTATCGTTTGCTGTGTTACGTTTGTTACTCCCAAGTACGGGAATAAAGGTTTAAAACACCATATCGGTTACTTAGGAAGGAAGGAAGGAAAGAAAGAAAGAAGGAAAGAAAGAAGGAACACAGTTACAAAGTGCTTTACCACGGTAAAAATAAACAGATAAAATCAACAGAAAAAGCGATAAAGGCAAGGTAAGAAATATAAAAGCAAGGCAGAAATCATGAAAGGGAAGTCAGAAACAAGAGCAAAAGGTCATTACACAAAAGCAACTCTATAAAAATGACTTTTAAGAAGCGATTTAAAAGCTTACAGCTCTCCCACCTCAGGTCCCATATTACAAATCTACTAAAATAACATATAATCCACCAAATATCTGTTTTTAATGTGTGGGGAAAAAAGGATTTAAAATGTTTCTGTGCTATTTACCAGGAAAATACAATGATTGGCTAACGTTCATAGTTATATGTTACTGCATGTGTTATGTGCCATCGCAGTACAATTACACGCAGTTGCTGAAATTGCAGGCTTACTGTAATTATGCCCATATTGTTTGCAGGTAAATGAAGCCGAAGAGTAAACTGGCTCAGTCACACTTAACAGGATTGAAGTGTAAAAGGTTCAGGTGTACAGTTCTCCAACCTCAACCTCTCGCTTAGAGCCTGTAATGAGCAGTCCCCCCTCATGGATAATGCATGGACAGCCATTCACTGTAACCCCAGATGACTCATTTACTCTCTATAGGCGTCCGTCACTCCCATTCTCTCTCTTTTTTTTCTCTCTTTCTCTCTCAAACACGCATTCTCATTCCGTCTTTCTGTTTCTCTGTTTTTCTGTCACTCTTTCCTGCGTGTCTTACCTCACAATCCAAACCCTTTCCACTTCTCCACACATCTGGAATTCAGTGTTTATTATCTCTCTCCATCACTCATTTTCACTCCTCCAGCTCTAATTCTCTCTCTTTCCCCCTCGATCTCATTCTCTCCGCCCTCCTTCATTCTGTCTTTGGGAACTATGCTGGGAATGTTTTCAGTCTGTGAATGTGCAGGTGTCAAAGTTTTATGTTACTACCATAGCAATCACCTTCAGCCCTAACCCTAAACCCCTAAGACTGGATTGTCAAATATTATATTATTTCTTCGTTATTGGGCGGTATGCAGAACAAGATGCTATGCGGTTTTGTTTCTGGAGGACATGGGTTTAAAGTTTATTTTTTAAAGGGAGGTGAACCCTGAAGCCATGCATCTCAAGGGCTGACCGATATGGGTTTTTTCAAGGCCGATATGAATTCAGAATTTTTGGCTTGAAGCTGCCGATAGTGTTTCCCATATTGTATTACTCTTAGTAGTGGAAATGCCTCTGAAACAGCATTTAGACCTTTATGGGACACTAAAATTCTCCATTGAAACCCAGACTAATGAAATAGTAATAGCTCCTTAAAGCAGGGTGAGGCTGGTTTCATTGCAGGTTTTACAGACTAACACCACTTGGAGGGCCATAGATGGACTCAGAGTAGCTGTGGTCAGGGAGGAACCTCCATCATATCTGGAGTGGGCGAATGTCTCTAATATCATTGCTCCCTTAGTTTCTTTCCTCTTTCCACTGAGTTTTATTCTGTCCTTACAAAAATACTCGTACAACAAACCTCCAACTTGCATTGCTTTACACCCAAAGTACAAAACTCTAAGCCTTTACCCCCGGACCTTAGGTTTTCTCTGCTTTCCAGTCCCTAACCCTGTGTCCCGCCTGCTGCTCCCCAAGCTGTCCCAGTGCTGCCCGTCGCGGGGGGAATGATGCCGCCCATCCCCACCATGCCGATCCCCTCCCACCACCACCACCACGAGCAGCACCAGCACCAGCAGCAAGAGTACCACCAGTACAACCGGCCCCAGCACCCCTATTACCAGCCGACCCCTCCCGCCGCGCCCGCCACCCCTCCTCCTCCCCCGCTCGGCGCCGCACCCTCCGCCGCCGCCGCCGCCGACCTCGCTTCCCCTTACGCCCCGGTGCCCGGCCTGCCCCCCATGGTGCCTCTCCCCGCCGTGCCCGTGCTGCCCGGCCTACCCGCGATGCCTGGCGTGCCAGGTACAACCGACGCCGGACGTTGGGTTTGTCGGCATGTGTGGCCCTCCGTGTGCTGGGGGGCGTGGTGGAGTTACATAATCCTGAATCTACCGTCTTAATCCCAAAGCGTGTGAATCGAAGCTCATCGGCGTGGGGGTTTGTGTAGCGGAAGGAAGGGTCTTTGCAGTGGATTGTGTGCGGTTTGTGCTTTTGCCGTTTTTTCTTCTTCACGTCTGCTAAAGGGCGTCGATGTTTATGTGTGTTTGTGTGTGTGTGTGTGTGTGTGTGTGTGTCTAGGATCAGAGCAGACGGTGCTGGCCCAGCAGCAGCAGGCCATCATCAACCAGCAAGCCATCATTCTGGTCTGTCTTCACAAAATGCAGGAAAATGAGGAATATGAGGAATATAAAGTAACGTTAAGGTATATTGTCTTGTTGCTGAAACTGTGTGTGTGTGTGTGTGTGTGTGTGTGTGTGCGTGTGCGTCCCAGGCCCAGCAGATGACCATGCAGGCGATGGCTCTCCAGCAGAAGATGCTGTCCTCCTTCCCCCCCGCCGCCCCGGCCCCCCAGTCCCCCTCCGACATACACTCCCCGCCACAGTCCCGCACGCCCAGCCCTGTGAGTACACCACACACACACATATAAAACGGCCATATGATTCCCACAACTGAATTCATATCAACTGGTATCACTCCTACTCTCTCCCTGTCTCTCCGCAGGCCAAAGAGAGCGCAGAGTCGCCGTACAAGCCCGGCCCCGCCCCTCTTCAACGCAAACAATCACAGCGACAAATTAGTACGCCGCGAACTCTGAACACTACACAGCAATATTGTACTCCTGTTTTTTTGGAAGTATGTGTGCTTGATCTGAGGTCTAAAGGCTGTGGGACATTCCAGGTCCAACGCAGGGCCCCCCTCCTGAAGACGTGGTCCAGTCCAGCGTGAGCAACGCAGAGCGCATGGAGCCCAGCCACGACATCAAAGACATCATCAAACAGCACCAGCCTCCCAGCCCCCCGGCTCCCCCCGGGCCTCCTGCCACACACAGGTAACACACACACACACATACACACACACGCATACTCATGTAAGTATCATTTGCACACATTCCAGTGGTATTATCTCTCTCTTTCTCTATCTTTGTTTGCTTGCGTGTGCCCATGTATGTGTGTGTGTGTCTGTGTGTGTGTGTATGTGTGTAGGAAAGTAGAAGGAAAGTTTACAAAGAAGCCAGATCCCCATGATGAAGCTATGGAGATCCTTAAAGACCAGATGGCCAACCCACCACAACCACAGGTACACACACACACACACACACACACACACACACACACAAATATACCAAGGATTATTGTTCAAGTTTAGTATGCTTACTAGTTTACCACACCTCTGTCTCATCTCTGTGTTTCAGTATTAAATTAAATGTTATAAACTCTGCCTTATCAATATGATTCCAATCTCTGTTTCTCCCTCCTTTCTGTCTTCATCTCTCTTTTTTCTATTTCTGACTCTCTTTCCTTTCTCAGACTCAGAGGAAACCTCCGTCCTCCCAGCCGAAACAAGAGGAAGCAGTTAAGGTTACCAAGACAACCAAGCCACGCCCCGCTGGACCATCTACCTCCGACATAAGCCCCGCCCCTCCACCAGGTGAACATTTTACGTGCGAGTCCCCAGGGAATGTCCTCTAAGATTTTTTTTAAACTGCAGAATGTTCTATCTCTAGTTTCCTGCTCACTTAACACATGCATTTGCAAAAAAAGAAGGGGACATAGGTCATGACATTTGTGTGTGTGTGTGTGTGTGTGTGTATGTGTGTGTGTGTGTGTGTGTGTCCGTCTGTCCAGTGTCTAGAGAGTTGCCAATAGAGGAGGAGATCATTCAGACTCAACTCCACAGCAGGACCAGTGAAGAGCACTACACCTACAGCAACGTCCCCTGGAAACTATATCTGAGGAAAGAGGTGTGATTTGTGCACACACACACACACACACACACATACACACAGAGACAAACATATACATATAGCCCTGATGTGCATCTTTCTCTTTTTCTCTCTTGGTGGATTGGTTGTATTCCGAAATAATCACTTACATACATATTTACGCTGTCCATCATATTGTGTCTCCAGGTGTTCTACCCTAAAGAGACCTTCAACAGCCCACTAATTCTGGACCTGCTCTTCAAACAGGTTGTTGCCATTTTATACTATGGGTGATTTCAAGCAGTCAGATTAGTCAAAGAAGTGTTTCAACTGTGCTGATAATTCCCATAGCCATGATTCATCAAAAATAGATTAACTCATGTGGTATCAAAGGAACTAATTAGAGGTCATTCTTTTATCCTGCTTCATACAGACAGTGCACATACAAATTTACCAATCACATTTCTACAGACAGATCGTTCCAAAGTTTAGGGACCTTGATTGCAACTGCCTGATCAGCTTCTGTCATTAAAGGTGCTATGTGTAGCATTTGTAAACATCAATATATCATTTTTAGTTTCATTGTGATCCCTTGGTATAATTACTGTAAACAAATGAGACCATGGTTGAGACGATTGGTGGTGTGTTTCTCAGTGTCTCGAGGCTGCTAGGGGCAGACCATCTTCTTGGCAATGGTCTTGTTTATGATAATTATACTTATATCTCAAATGAATGACTGTAGAAATGATTTATTGATGCTAAAACATTACATGTAGCACCTTCAATCTCGACTTTAGCATCATCACTGTTGTAAACATAATTAGTCAAAAAATGCCCTCTTAGGTATTATTGCTCTATACTCTGCTACACTGCTCTACGCTGCTTTTTAATTTAACGCTAATAGTCATTTACAGTAGCAATACATGATGATTAATGAGCACCACTGTAGCAGATTGCATATGTCTGAATGTGTGAGTTTTCTGCAGATTGTCCATGATACCTTCTCTGAGGCCTGTATCCGTATCACCCAGGAGGAGAGGCAGAAGATGAAAGCTCTCTTTGGTATGAAAAAACTAATATAAATGCACATAGACCCTGTAGAGCTTTTACACTAATGCTGAAGCTATCCATCCTTAAAACACCACTCATGATGTTTCAGTTAGTGCTGTGATGGCTTGATCTCTTCTTTTCTTCTTTCTACTCTTTCTGTCTTCATCACTCCCCCCCCCCCCCCCCCTCTCTCTCTCTCTCCTGTGTGTCTCTCTCTCTCTGACAGCGGAGAACAGCGTGGATCAGACTTCAGGAACGCAGGATGAGAGCGTGAAGAAGACAGCGGTGGCCATGGCCAAAGACTCCTGGGAGATCTACTTCTCCCGCCTCTTCCCGGCCTCTGTGAGTTCCGATTCTTGATGTACGAGTCGCGAGTTCGACACGGAGCAAAGTGCAGTGATAGCAGCCAGGATTTGTGTGTGTGTGTGTGTGTGTGTGTGTTCCAGGGCAGTGTGGGGACAGGGGTGCAGGTGCTGTCTGTGTCTCATAGAGGCATCAAGCTGCTGAAGATGGTGAGGAGCAGCACTGCCGCTTCAGACTACTTCAGAGTACTGAGGCCTTACAGGTACACACACACACGCACACACACACACACACACACACACACACACACACACACACACACACAGAGTTCTGCATCTATAGACCCATACAAATGCATCCAAACATACCCTCAAGTGCCCAAGTGATTGCTTTGACATTTGACCTCTCTTTCTCTCTGAGCCTTTATTCTTGACTTCCTGGTCTTTGCGTGTCACTTCCTGCGCAGCTACTCGGACATCCTGTTTGTGTCGATCCCGTCTAAGAACATGCTGGAGTTCAACCTGACCAACGAGAAGCTCATCCTGTTCTCTGCCAAGGCGCCGCAGGTCAAACACATGATCGACTACTTCCTCACCGAGCTCAAGAAGGTCTCTCTCTCTCTCTCTCCCTCTCTCTCTCTCTCTCTCTCTCTCTCTCCAAATGCGACACCAGTACACATATTTTGCAGCAGTGGTAAAACATGTCAGGTCTCTCCGGTCAGGACTCGGAGTACATGGTGGCGGTGAGGAACTTCATTACAGACGACAGGACCCTGCTCAGCTTCCACAAGGGAGACATCATTAGACTGCAGCACATGGAGGGGCTGGAGTCCAGTGAGACACACACACACACACACACACACACACACACACATATACTGAGGACTGGCATAGTGATATCTTACTACTTGTGACTGACTATTCGTCTGTCAAAGCTGCTTGTCTGCTGCTGGGAGCCATGTATGTCTTTGCTTCTCTGTGCTTTATGCGTGTGTGTGTGTGTGTGTGTGTGTGTTCAGGCAAATGTTACGGCTGCATAGTGAGGAAGAAGGTCATGCTTCTGGAAGAGCTAAAGAGAGACACACCTGAGTTTGGTGGGTTCTGGAGGGTTCTTGCCCCTGTGTGTGTGTGGGTGTGTGTGTGTGTTGGCTTTGCTGTTTGGTATTCTGTTACTGTCTTGTTTTGGTTTGGGTTTGCTGTGTTAATAGACTGGTATTGTCACTCTATGACTTTGTTATAGAGCCTCAACTTCTGTGTTTCCCCTTTAACTTCTTATTCATGCCACTGTCCTATTAAGAAAAGAAAACATCTTTGATTAATGTGAGCTGCCCACACTTTTTTGTAAAAAAAAAGAAAAAACCTTCATCAGCAATTCCCAGCTTCACATTCACACAATTACACACATTCACACAATGCAGCTGCCCATTACATTTGCAGTCTTCTTCTACTGTTGGCCACTTAGCAGCTTCACTAGAGCTGTTTAGGGTTAAGTGCCTTGCTCAAGGGATCCTCAATGGCGTTTTGCATTCACTCCAGTTATGGATTCAAACCTGTGACTTCCCGTTTCCCCCATAGAGTGACTCAAGATGTGACTGAGTTTGTTGTGTTTGCACGTCATGGATTTGCTCTTGACAGAATGGCTGCAGTTTGTGTTGTAGTGTGTTTTGCGTGAGAGATTTTTGGGGTTTGTGTGTAATACTTGTGTGTGTTTTGTATTTGCATCTGCGTGTGTGTGTGTGTGTGTGTGCAGGCTGGCGGTTCGGAGCTGTGTACGGCAGGTCGGGAGTGTTTCCCAGGGACTATGTCCGTCCCGTGGCCGCTCCAGACTTCCTGATTCTCCCCGCCGAGAGGGCGGAGCCTCGCGACAGACAGGGACGGGTCGCGGCCTCCGCCGCTATTGCTGTGGCGATGGGCTCGGCGATCGCTGCCCACGAGCTGGACCGCTCCACAGAGGTACAGAACCGGAAGATGTTTATTCATATTAGGACAGAATATAGTCCAAAAATAGATCTTGGGTCTTATTTACTACGTCCATGTTGTAGCATTAGTAACAAAATATTTGAACAAGCCTGTTTATATGTGCTGGAATAATTTAGTTCATCTTTGGTGTTTTGGTAAGTGGCTGTGTTGCTGAGCTTTTTTTGGTCTGTGTGTGTGTGTGTGTCAGATGGTGAGTGAGATGTATGGGGACAGTGTGAATGCAGACCTGGAGGATCTGCCTCTGCATGGCAGCCAGTACCAAATGGCTGAGTTCGCCAAGAAGTACTTCAGAGAGGCGCAGAGGAACAGGAGGTCAAAACACACACACACACACACACACACACACACACACACTGCACATTGCACTGCATGAAAACTTGAATCGATTATTTGAATATACTGTATGAAGCCTTATATCTATCAGGATAAGACGTTTAAGTCACACACGACTTAGTACTGCTGTCCTTAAATCATTACAGCTCTAACTGTTGAAGTGACAGCTGCCTGTGTTTAGTCCCTGTGTTTTCTGTCTACAGTGCCAAGGCCAAGAAGGGGAAGGAGGGCAGGGAGCCTGCTGACATGGTCAAATTCTCCAAGGTAAAACGCCTCAAAATAGAATTATAGAATCATATCTTTTGTTAGCAGTCCTAACTGCTGCTTAGGACTGCTGCAAAATAGACCTTGAAGTATTTACTGTTGATGCCCTACTCTCATCATTTTCACATTATAAGGACTCGAATCTTGAAGAAACATTTCATTCCTTGTTATGCGGTTATGTTTTTTTGTTTTTTTTCTCTCCAGTCTCCGATCCAGGAGTCTCTGATTGACTTCTCTGATAGTGGGATGAACAGAGTGGCTGCTGACATCTTCTTAGGTGAGAGAAGAGGAAGGGAGGGAGGGAGGGATACAGCAAGGAAAAAGAGAAGGAAGAGAGAAAGGAAGGGGCTACAGACATTTTTATGTTAGATCTTTAGTTAACTGTTATAGCACAAAATACAGCATTTTTGGGACAAATGTCAACAAACACCTTCTATACTCTCACGATACATTTAAAACTAATGTTAGCTCTTGTTCTCATATCAAAAGCTCAATTTGAAAGTTACAAAAGGGGTTTTGATCAAATAAATCACAATGTAAACAAGGCCACTATTGGGGTGACAATGAAAACAGAGGTATCATGCTTTGGTTATGGATTGAGCCTTTAAATGAGGGAAGGATGGGGGGGAAAGAAAGACATACAACAGAGTCTTCTCTTCTTTTCTGAATGTTATTTGTTCCTATCTTATGTCATGTTATCTATGTTGTTGTTCAGCCATAATGAAGTTCATGGGAGACTTCCCACTGAAAGGTCTGACTGAACAGGACCTGGTCACCACTATACTGAGGGTATACACACACACACACAGACACACACATCCTCTCTTTCACACATTTGATATGGAGACACACAGCCAAAAATATTGAAATAAGGATACACAGACTGATTCATACATAATGCATTTATGTAAAAATTCCACCACACACAATAAGACCTAAACAAACTCCTTTCCTATTTACTGCTAGTAGCCTTTGAGAATGGTCTTACGAAGTGTGTGCGTGTGTGTGTGTGTGTGTATGTGTGTGCGTATGCTTGGGATGAGAGTGCCTTTCATATCAATTTTAAATTAACCTGCTCAACCTTGAGTCAGCTTTTCTTGCTTTTCATGCGGTTTTCACCTAAGCTTTATTTTAATTTTGTATGTGTGTGTGTGTGTGTGTGTGTGTGTGTGTGTGTGCGTGCATATCCCTGTGCATGTGTGTGTTGTGTGTGCTTATAAATCCTCTAGCTAAGTGCCGACCATGGCCTGATGAAGGATGAGGTGTACTGCCAGGTGATGAAGCAGGTCACTGCCAACACCAGCTCCAAACCGTAAGACTCCTCCACATGATATATGTGGAATTTACCTATTTTCTAGTGTCATTTAGAAACATTTGCTGATTGGGTTAGAAGCTACATACTCGTCCTAAATAACATTAGACTTAAACTGCTATTACTAGTACTGAGTACCAGTAAAGTTATGGCGAGCAGCTTGCATGATGTCACAGAGTTTGTAATAAAGTGTTCTATAGCAGTCCATAGGGGTGCTTTAAATTTGTTGTTGTGCTGGTGTGTGTGCTTGTGTGTGTGTGTGTGTGTGTGTGTGTTGTCTGTAGTGACAGTTGTCAGCGAGGCTGGAGGCTGCTGTACATCCTGACAGCTTTCCACCGCTGTTCTGATGTGATGAAGCCCTTTGTGTTGAAGTTCCTCCAGGACGCCTCTGACAGCCCCGGGGCACAGTTCCAAGGTAGACAATGCTGTGTTTAACTGGCTGTTTATTTCTCTGTCCATCCATCCATCCATCCATACATCCATCCATCCATCCATCCATCCATCCATCCATACATACATACATCCATACAGCCATCCAGCCATCCATCCATCCATCCATCCATCCATCCAGCCATCCATCCATCCATCCATCCATCCATCCATCCATCCATACATCCATACATCCATATATCCATCCATCCATACATCCATCCATACATCCATACATCCATACATCCATACATCCATCCATCCATACATCCATCCATACATCCATACATCCATACATCCATACATCCATCCATCCATACATCCATCCATACATCCATACATCCATACATCCATACATCCATCCATCCATACATCCATCCATACATCCATACATCCATCCACTGAATAGACATTACAGCCCATCAACAACCTACATGTTCATCAGTCTATCAACATCAATCTGATTCTTACTGTCAGTGATCCGAGTGTTGATTGGCTGCTGCTGTTGATTGACAGGCATCGCCAAGGCGTGTGAGCAGAACCTGAGGAGGACGTTCCAATATGGCGGACGTGTGGAATACCCCAACAGCATGGAGCTAAAAGCTATGTTGGTTAGTCTCTCATTCAGCCAATCAGTGTTCTTCTCAGTCTGTCCTTCAACCACTCAATGCTCTTTCCAGCCTCTCTTTCAAACAATCAATCTTCCTGGCTCCTGGTCTCTGTGGGCGCGCTCGTTTAAGGGCTGCCAGTTGGGTGGGGGGGTGTTCTTTGTGTTTGTTTTAAATCGGGCCTCCCGGCGGCTGGCTGCTGACCTGCCTGTTCTGAATCAGCGGTGAAAACCAGCCAACAGCTCAAACAGAGAACCACATGACATAGAAACATAACAACTGATAATATAATAACTGCTGGATGATGAAATAACTGGTAAAAATGTAATAAAAATGTCTCTAAATGGGTCGAAAATGTAATGAAACCTGTTTTTTTTTCCTAGAAAACACAATAACATTACATCACTAGTACATTGACTGGTGATTATTCCTTCATCCGTGGTGATTTTTAGTTGATGATGGAATAATAATATTGACTAATAATGTAACAACTCAAGCTATTACATTCTTCTTATTCTTAAAAGTTATTAAATTATTGTCAATATTATTATCACATCATCAGTTGCAATTATGATAATAATAATAATGACTGGATAATGTTATAATGTGATAGTTATTACACTATCAGTTGCTACAAGGAGAAACAGTCTGCATAGTAAGCACTCTCTTTTCCAAAGAGCCAATAAAAAAATGTGAATAGGGTAAAGTTATAGGGTTTCTAACTATGATAAGCTAAATTCAACTAGATTCAGCAGCAGTGATGCTCCTCTTCTTACTCCATCTGTCATGCTTAGGTGTGAGTTTGTTTTGCTGCTGCTGCTGCCGGCTATTTATGTGCTTGATTGCAGCAGTACACTCCTTTACTGGTGTCAGCCCATCACATGACTGGGAGGGTACCAGGTGCCCGTCCTGTTCTCCAGCTGTTTGGTGTCTGGCTGCAGGTCTCTCACTCTGCTCTCTCTCTGATTGGTGTGCAGGCTGGGCGGAGCTCCAAGAGACAGCTGTTCCTGCTGCCAGGTGGGATCGAGAGGCACCTGAAAATCAAGACCTGCTCTGTGAGTCACACACACACACATCCAATGAAATTCTATTGTATTGATTCCCAAGGGAAAGCAGCATACATGCTCAGCCCACAGGGCCAAGAACAGTTGTGGCCAAATTCAACACAATAATGATTCACTATGATTCACATCTTGGACAGAGCTAGCTTCTGATTGGTGGAGCTGACTGCAGGCTCTTGGCTTGGTCCCACCATGCTACCAGTGTGACAGGAACACAGGAACAGTAGAATGACTGTGAAAACAGTAGGAGAGGCAGTGAAAGAACTGGTTTCAAGCTGCTCTTTAGGAAGGAAAAACAGAGGCTGCATCTGTGGCTCCGCATGATGATGCTGAACGGATGTGTTTGTTTCAGGTGGCGCTGGATGCCATCGAGGAGCTTTGCTATGAGATGGACCAGCACAGGGTGGAGGCCATGGATGAATACGCCATCTTTGTGGTCACACACAGAGGTGAGAAGGATCTTGTCCTGTCACACTGAAGAACTAAAATGCAAACAGTCTTAAACAAGTAACAGCTAGACTCTGTGTTTCTGTGTGTGTGTGTGTGTCTGTGTAGGTCAGAACGTGCGTCCGCTGAACAAGCGGGAGTACATCCTGGACATCGCCACCGAGGCGGAGCCAGTGGACGCCAACTACAGTCTGTGGTTCAGGAGAGTCATCTGGAGTCTGGCTCTCAAGCTGGACAACGAACTCTATGTCACCATGCACTATAACCAGGTAGGACCCAGATGGAGGGATCTACATTTCTGTCTCTCTCTCTCTCTCTCTCTCTCTCTCACTCACTCACTGTCTCCATCTCTCTGTCCCCAGGTGTTGCCAGACTACCTTAAGGCCTTGCTGAGTGTGGTTCCTCAGGGTATGCCCAGTGAACAGCATCTGCAGCAGGTCGCCAGGCTGGCCGCCCTACAGCACCGTGCCAAGGACACCCTCTACCTGCCCACCCTGTAAATAAACACACACAAATACACATATTACATATGGCATTTGCTGGATATTTGCTTTTATCCATCCATATTTTTTTAACCTTAACTCAAACTGCACACTCATGTAAGACAAGCTGCACACGCATACTTATATACGCAAAAATATGCAAACACACTTCCACATGTTTATGCAGTAAACACAAGCAAGCATGCACATGTATAACATATTAATGTAGCCTCTGAGTGTATGCCTGCCTTTTTCCGTGTGTGTGTGTGTGTGTGTGTGTGTGTGTGTGTGTGTGTGTGTGTGTGTGTGTTTAAAGCCGCGAGGTGCAGGAGTGTGTCCCCCCTCAGTTCTATGGCAAACAGGGTTCCCAGCACTGGCTGAATATGACGACTCAGCACATGCAGCAGGTGCAGCCCCTCAACCCGTACCAGGCCCGCGCACAGTTCCTAGGTAAGACCTCAGCTCTGTGTGTGTGTGTGTGTGTGTGTGTGTGTGAAACTGACTCACAGAATGCATGTATAGCAGTAGCTGTCATAGAGGTCCTTCATTATTCATCAATCCTGCTTGTTTTCCATAATGTGCTGGCGGATTAGAGCTGACCCGTCATGTGTTTTCGCTCAGGTCTCGTCAGTGCCTTCCCCATGTTCGGCTCCTCCTTCTTCTACATCCAGAGTTCGAGCTCCGCCTCCGTCCAAGCCCCGTGCATCCTGTCTGTCAATCAGAACGGACTGCACTTCCTCAACAAGGATACTCATGTATGTCGCTCTCACACACACACACATATGCACTCGTACACACATCCAGTCTGTGAGCATAAGGTTGCCAGTTCAAATCCCTGGACCGGCTGGGGAAAATGTGAGTGGGGAAATTCCAAAATAAAGCCTTTGTCTCCATCTGCTGGTGATACTGTCCTGTCTGCTCCTGTACATCCATGTTGTTTACATTGTGTTCAGATCCGATGACCCACAAAACACACACAAAAGGAAATTAGATGAGAATCTTAAAACTTTTTTGTGTGTGTGTGTGTGTGTGTGATTAGGAGGCCATGGTGCGTTTCCCTCTGAAGGAGGTGCAGTCGACTCGTACCCAGAGACCCACCTCAGGCTCCAGCTACCCCTATGTGGAGATCATGATAGGAGACCTGCTCACCCAGCGCATCATACAGCTGCAGCTGGAGCAGGTCTGTATGTGTGTGTGTGTGTGTGGGTGTGTGAGAGAGAGAGATAGAGAGAGAGAGGGAGAGAGAGAGAGATAAATAAAGGTAATTAGCACTTACAATATGAAACATGTAATTTGTCTATGTGCATTTTGATCCAGTGCTTTATCTTAGTTGTGCCATGTTATTTGTGTGTGTGTGTGTGTGTGTCCAGGGTCTGGAGCTGTGCCGGGTCATTGCCATGCACATGGAGAACCTGCTGTCAGTCAGAGAGAAGAGACTCACCTTGCCACCGAGCGAAATCACCCTGCTATAGCACACACACACACACACACACACACACACACACGCACACAAAATCCATCTTCATGCCTCATAAATATTTTGTATCTACCTCTATTTCAAAAATAGAATATTTTTGATATAGACTTTAATTTAATTGCAATAATGTTTCTATAAGTGATGGATGTACAGCATTATGAAAGTCAAAACTGAAGTGTAGAGTTTTATACCGACCTCATTAACATAGTAGAGCAGGGCGTATAGAGTTCACCCCTCTATCAGTCTTATAAATAACACTGACATGTACAGGATGGTACAGTAGGATCACAGTATATCCAATAAGTCAGTACACGCCCATATTCTCCCACACACACACACTACTGAGTGAAATGCATGCAAGTGTCTTTAATGCAATGTGAGGACTCGACACTTGATACAGATCTTTTTTAGTTGGAAGTTTATATCCAGAACTCTGTACATCCTGCTCTGCCTTGGCCTTGTACTCTTTAGCATCTAAACCTATTCGCCAGCGTTTCTTGAACTATGAGCCGAAGCCCATAATGGGTCACGGTTCTCTTTGCGGTGGGTCCCCACTTCAGAAGATTAGTATGATTTGATTAGCCTCGGCCCCGGGGCGATATCGAATTAAAATAGTTTTGGTCCTGCTTTGAAAACGGTTCAGAACCTCTGCAGTAGATTGTTGCCAAAATATGTCTCCCCTAAAAAATGTGTTTCCCTGGTGGTGTGTCCTCATTTTGTCCTTATGTGTTGTTGTTTTGTTAAGGACATTATTAGGAATTAGTGCTTAAAAATGTCAAGTAAACTAATGTATAGCCTGGATTCCTTGCAGAATCAATGGACGCTTGTGGGTTTAAGTTATAAGAGCTCCTTCATTAGGAGGCAGCTATTACTTTTGGGAACCTACTTTCATTCTTTGGAATACCTTGAGATGTTTTTAAAATGTTGTTTTACAGTTTGAAAGCCAGCAATAGGAAAACAAGCCACAAAATTGAAATGATTTTCTTATTTTGTTCCCTGCTTGTGAAATCAAGGGAAAGACGTGCCAGGGGAAACAAGTTTTTCTGGGAAACAAATTTTGGCACAACATGGACTCACAGGCCACATCACTGAATACTTTGCACTGACTGAGATGATGATGATCAGATTGTAATGAAATGTATTTTTGTTTGCAAATATTGTACACAGCGAATGTACTTGAATAATATTGTACATTAAGAAATATTATGACTATGAATAATAAAAGTTTGTAATATAAATCTATTCATTTTTGTGAATTGATGACTGGAAGAGCCTAATTATAAATTCCTGTCTCTTATTGGCTGGCCAACTTGTCAGTTATCTTTATAGCGGCCCGGCTTCAAACTCTGACGATATTTAATTTTACATACGGGGTGCGCCGATTTATATCAGTTTACGTTATCCTACGTTACGTTGGAAACTCCGACCATGCGGGCGCGTCCCGTGCCACAAATCCAACATCGCATTCCACAGCGCTGGGCCGTGTGGGCGTTTCTGCATAATTGCTCGCAGATTTCTTCGCCCTTATTGGACGACACAAGCGGGGTTCGTGTGAACCGGGGGGTTGTGGTCAGACCCACGACCTAAACAGCACCAGGAGAGAGAGGGAGGAGAGCCGCAGCCCCGCAGCAGCAGCAGCAGCAGCAGCGTCGCAGCCTGCCAGCCCCGCTTTCAGCCTGCATGGGCTAGTTGGTTAGCTAGCTTAGCATCGTCCGACCGCACCGCTTCTCCTGCCGCCGAGGAATTTCACCGTTCCCTGGCTCGGCTGTGTTTCCTCCCCTGTTTCCCCCCCTCCCCTCGGCCGGCTTCAAGATGATGAAGTTCAGGTTTCGTCGGCAGGGCACGGACCCGCAGAGAGAGAAGATAAAACAGGAGCTGTTCGCCTTCAACAAGGTAAAGTAACGGGACGGAGGGGGGGGGGGTTCCTCCTCTGCTGCTCCCCGAAACTAAACCCAGCCGTGTTTTTTTTTTTTGAAGGGGAACACATCTGAACTCGAGCACTCTTGCAGCATTTCCCCCGCTGCTGCTCTCTGTTTCTGTTTCTATCCTACAAACACAGAATTACAGATTGCAAAGCTGATGGATTTTAGCGCAGGGCAGACGGACGGTGCAGGAGGAACCGATGCCGTCTGGCGGTTAATTGTCTTAATTGTTTTCACGGCGTGTTAATTGGTTTTCATCCAAGCGGGCCTGAGTCCAAACTAAACAACAACCGCCGAAACTTACTCCAGACTCAGCACTGCTGTAATTCAGCATCAACAACTGATTACGGGAGTGATAGGGATTACCAGGCTAGAGATTACCTAGATTACTTTAAGTGGTGTTGTAGCAGTGCAGCTTCATGTGAGTGTGACCCATATTGCATATTGATCAAGATGGCACTCAGTGTGTGATTCAGCTGCAGAGTCAGAGGGGCAATTTTCACTATCATTTTCACCTCACAGGTTTAGACTAGTGCCAACAGAAACTAGATACTTTGTATAGACTTGCAGGTCTTTCCTAGCTGTAGATGAGGTGCTGAGAGCCCAGACCTCTCTTGGTTTCTGTTTGGAGGATCTGGGGTATGAAAGCATTTCTATTGAGTGTCAGGTTTCATGCTTCTCAACTTTGGCTCCACATCAACATGGAAACAAACCAACCCATGTAAATCTGTAGCTTTCTACGCACATCTCAGAAAGCTGAGTTAACATTCCCAGAGGGCTTTCCCTCATTGGCCAGTGCATAAATCTATTTAGGAGTTCCTGGCATGAACAAATTTGAGATCCGCTTTCAGAGAGCTGCGTGTTGTCACCTTGACCACTGTTGCTAAACTGGGGGGGGGGGGGCCTAAAAGTAGGCTGCAGCACCCATTTGTCAGGAATAAGGAATGTATTGATAGTTGTGCATATCATATAACAATTGCAGATAATCTTATGGTCGGACTGCAACTCAGTTGACAAGGTCTAAGATGATATACAGCGCAAAGCAAAACCAGTTGAGAACCAGTGGCCTTCAGCTGTGGTCAGGTGAGGCTGCTGTGTGTCTGCACACTGTGCCACTCAAAGTACAGCAGAGGGTCCAGAGAGCAGGAGCCCCGAAAGGTTTGGTGCTGAAAGCCAAAATTGAACATGAGCAGTGGGTGGCATGACAACATATGATCCCAGTTGACAGGATTATGTAGAAATGCATGCATAAACTATATCATAGGGTTTATACAATCAAGATACTTATTTTCTTATATTTTGAAGGGGGGTTCCCTTTTTGGCAGGAGACAAGAATGGCACAGCAACAGCAGGGGTGTGTAGGTGGTGACACGCATAATAATGATAATAATAACTTTATTTATATAGCCTAGTGCTTAGCAAAACAGTTACAAAGTGCTTGACAGGAATAAAAAAAAGTAATTATAGTAGGAGGGAAGGATGCATGACAAAGTAATATACATAATAGAAAAACAAGTTAAGTAGAAGCATGTCTAAAGTGTGTTTATAAGAGAGATGTATGTTTATCCACTGTCACACTGTGTTCAGGTGGGCTGAACGATGTAGCATGTTCAAAGTCCATGGACTGTCCATATCGCTGTGACAGCCACACACACACACACACACACACACAAACAAGTTTGGCACCAGCTGCCTCAACTGTCAAAGAGGTGGTCTCTCAACAGGAGTGTGTGTGTTGCTTTGATGTGGCTTTGTTTGTCTGTCTGTCTGTGTGTGTGTGTGAGAGACAGACAAATGCTTTAGGGATAAAACAGTTATGGTTGTGTTCTACATCTTACCTGGGGCGAGGCTAAATGTCTCATTCCTAGATTTTGTTTTTTGGTCTCCGTCCCCAGTTGGGGGTTCCTGGCCACTAAAGTTTAAGACCCCCCTGACCTCCTTAAAGCAGGTTCGGCTCTCTGCTCTCGTTTCTTTTCTTCTCCCCCTGTAGCCCTAACTGCTTTCCCAGCTGTCTCTCCCTCTTCTCCTAACATGGGCAGGAGGAAAGCTGTGAATTTATGTTAATCCCATTTAACAAGGCCTGCAGAGCACTGCAATAAAGCAATGCTGCTTCCATCACCGCTTTTTAAGAACTTTACTCCAACTTTATTAAGGGAGTCCTCCCTTTTAGACGCCTCACTGGCTATACAGTCTGACGCACACACACACACACACACACTCTCTAACACATTGTAGAAGGATGTATTTTAAGGGAAGAGAAAAATAATCTTAGTGTTTTCTTTGTATCTCCACTTCTTTCTTCTGTCTCTCTCTCACTCTCCACCTCTCTCTATCTCTCTATCTCTCTGTCTCTGTCTCAGACTGTGGAGCATGGATTCCCCCACCAGCCCAGTGCTTTGGCCTTTGACCCCAAGCTGCAGCTCATGGCCATCGGCACAAAGTCAGGAGCCATCAAAATGTATCCTTTATTATCATTCTCTCTCTTACTCGTTCTCTCTCTGTCTCGTTCTCTCTCTCCTCACAAGCTCCAATATTCTGTGTTTCCTAAAACACAGCGAGAGTTAACTCCATGAAGCATCTGCAGGTCGGGAAAATAGATAATGCATCCCAAAATCCACCGGCCCCCTTTTCCAAGTTTACCAGCCGGCTGTGATTTTCAGGAGAGGAAAGCTGTAGAACAACCTCTGAGCGGTGGCTGGTAGACTTGTCTTGCAGTGATGTGATGTGTGTGTGTGTGTGTGTGTGTGTGTGTGTGTGTGTCTTTGAAGTGCCGCTCTGTTTATCTCCACATCAGCTCTGCAGTGCAGTTACAGCGCCGTCTTTCTCTGTCGCTTTGTAGGAAACAGAAGTCAGAGTTTCTCCTCTAACTGTTTTCTACCTGGGATGTTTTGTTTTAATGCACATTTTTGTTGTGATCCTATTTGTGGTTGTAGCACGAGAAACTACTTTCATTACTTTTATTCTGGATTTGACTGTGATTTCTCCACACTAGGCCCATACTTGTTTGTGCTTGAAGTTGAAATGTTCTGTGACATTTCCTTAAGCAGCGGTGTTGGCTTCCTCGCCGTAGCGCCTCCCCCGCAGCTTTATAAATGTCGAGGAGATACTGATCAGTTCTATCTGCAGCAGTGCCGTTTATATAACATCAGTTCAGTAGGGCACCGCAGTCTGCACCACAGAGCTGTCGTTCCCGTTCCCATTCAAACTGCCATCCTCAAACGGCACTTATGGGTGACATACGCCACTTGCCGGAGCCTCTTTATCCTTAGTGCCCCCAGAGTACCCTGAGTGCATGCGCTTTTTTTTTTAGCCTGCTCCCAGTGGGAATCTAACCTCCAGGCCCGGCAGCGGCGGTGCCAGGCTCCGTCCGCCGAGCAGCGCAGGATGAGCTGGAAGGTTCAGTACAGCTGTAATGGAAATAAGTATCGGTTTGGCGCCTGAGATGCATCTGGCTCAGCGCTTCAGTTGTGTCGAAAAGTTCCACCTTTTTTGAGTCGCGTGCACTGTCCGCATGACACGACTCCCACTCCCGTGAATGTGACACTTTATTGATCCCTATGGGGAAATTCTCTTTTATTCAGAGGGCAGAGGTCAGAGGTCAGGGTCAGCTACAGAACAGCAGGTCTGGAGCTGGTGGGGGTTCAGTGTCTTGCTCAGAGACAGCAGGATGGACAGTTTGGATGCTTGCCCACAGTCCATTGCTCTGCTGCTGTCGGGAGGTGATGTTTGTTTACTTGGATGTTTGGATTTCATCATGGTTAATCGATGAGGCAGGTGAGCTTCAGCTCAGTCCCTCCTCATCCTCACAAAAGGATGTGTTGTATTTTGCGTGTTTGTGCTTTCAGCTGTGAGTGCGTATAGTATGTGCTGCAATGCAAGATATGATATTATCAAATTTGTCAGTGTTTGTAGTGTACGTTCACTGCAGTCGTGTGGTTATTTGGTGTGCTGTGTGTGTAGGAAGGCTCACTGTGTGGGTGGGTGTGTGTTCTGCTGATGCAGTGACTGGAGAATCAGCTCTTTGAGTTGCAGCGTTCAGAGTGAGAGAGAGGCTGGTAGTACCAGGCACTTGCTCCACGGCGGGAGGCGGAGGAGGGGAGAGGTGGAGGCGCGCACACACACACACACACACACACACACACACACACACACACACACACACACACACAGAGGCGATGAGGGCCAGCGAGTGTGAAAGACATGAAGGAGGATGGAAAAAAACTCAGTGTTTTGCTCCAAAATTAGATATCCACCATTTGAATAAAAGCGACACCTACTCTTACAAAATGACCGATACCACAAAACAAAAATGTTCTGGAATATCATGGAATTTATAGAGGCGTGTTCCAGATAGGGAAGGCCAGGGAATTGGGTAAATTCTCTGGGGAAGTCAGGGAATACAAGGGAATTTTTACAAATGGCTCGCTTGACAGGAAAATACCAGACTGTCTTTTACAACTCGCTTGACTCATTTATTGCATTAGATGGTGGTTTTCATCTGTTTTTCTCCACAGCGAGCCCAGCTGTAGTAGAAACCAGACTGTTGATCGGTTTAATAAAAAATAACATTAACTAAGGCAGAACAGTTTTAGGTCATGGAGGCTCTCTGACGTTATGAAAATTCATAGAAAAAGTCATGGAATTTTACCCTGACTTAAGGGATAGACGGTAACACCATGCTTGGGTTGACACTTTTGCCAGCTAGATCCATAATTCTTTAATATACGTTTTGGAAATGAAGTCATCAGTTACACACGATAGACTTAATTTTCAGTGTACATTAAGTGTGTGTGTGTGTTTGTTTGTGTCAATGATCCCTGATAAACCTGCAGATCCAGTGACTCAGGTTTGACCTAGGGGTGCCTCCTTACATACCTGCTCGTAACCCACACACACACACACACATTTCCAGCCAGTAGTGCCAGATGTGTGGTTCTCCCCACCAGAGATTAGACCACTCGCACACACTGACGCCCGGCCAGAGTGGCGGTGTGTGTGTGTGTGTGTGTGTGTGTGTGTGTGTGTGTGTGTGTGTTCAGGGGCAGCAGCAGTTCAGGAGTTGAGAGAGAGGAGTAAAAAGAGAGTGTTGAAGTCGAACGTTTGGTAGAGCAGATGTAGCGTTTATTGACCCAATTACAAAGATGGAGTGGAAAATGGCAAAATCCTTGGTGCTTTTTTTGTTTAAACTTCTGTTCTCTCTCTCTCTCTCTCCCTCTCTCTCGGCACGATTTCTCCTCCCTCTCAAGTCGACATGCTCTCCCTCTCAGCCTCTTGCGTGAGCTTCTCTCGCTTGTTCTCTCCCTTTTCTCTCTCTCTCTCTCTCTCTCTCTCTCTCTCTCTCTCTCTCTCTCTCTCTCTCTCTCTCCCCTTTCTCTCTCTGTTTATGAAGACAGAGTCATATTACGCCCAGAGAGTTTCTGCCTCGACCACAGACTGGGGCTCGGCAAGGGGAAGGGGACAATGTGGTGTGGAGTTTTGTGTGTGTGTGTGTGTGTGTGTGTGTGGAGAGCATGTGTGGGGGCGGTGGGGTGATCTGGGGGAGTCAGGCTCCCGTCGTGGAATGCATGTTGCGCTGCCCTGGGTTAACCCTCCCCTCTGTGTGTGTGTGTGTGTGTGTGTGTGTGTGTGTGCGTGCAGATTGGGTGAGTAAGAGCTTTGTTGCTGAGTCTAGTCTTAATAAAGGCAGCTTTTGAATTGGTTTCCAGGGCGACCGGTGCAGTGGCTTGGGATGAGAGCTGCTCGCAGACCGGAGGGGTTTTAAAAGTCTACAGCTCAGCATGTCGGGGCATCTGCTTTTGTTTGGTCAAACTGTATGAAAAGTTCACAAAATGCTGCTTACATACCTGTTTGTAACACACACACACACACACACACGTCTGACATCAGCACAATGCACATATCATTTACACATAAAACAACTTTATTTAGGTGCCATTACATGCTGAGTCACACCGAAACTCTTTGGGAAGCTCTAGTATCGTCCATTCGGCAGGCAGAGGACGAGCTAATATTTGCACACACACAAACAAACACGGTGGCGCTTTGATCTGTGTGTGTGTGTGTGTGTGTGTGTGTGTGTGTGTGTGTTCAGTTGTCAGCTCTCCCTCTCCGTCTGTCTGACATCCTGTTGGTCACACACACCACACTGTGTGGTCACCCTGCCTCGCGTCGATTCATCGGATCGCATTGCTCAATATGTCTCAATATGCAGCTCTGCTTTGAACATGCACCAGACAATCCGAAAATTAAAAGCTTTGGATTACTTTTATTTACTTTTTTCCAAGTTTTATAATACAATAAGGTCCTTTGTGCATGATGCATAGTCTGCTGTTAACGTTGGTGTGTTCCACGTATTTAGAGTAGCCTCAATTAGAATAAATTACAACCATCTTTGGCAGAGTGGGGGCATAAACTCAAACACTAGTCACCAGCCAAATGCCAGACAGTTTTGGCCGTGACTGGTGAGTTCAACTACTCCCAGTCGTCGTTGAAAGATCCTCTTCTAGTCTTGATAAAATGGTTAGACCACTGGTTAGCTCATTGATGTCATAGGGTTGCGTTTTTCCCCGAAAAACTCGTAGCACAGCGGGAATCGATCTTGTGAAATTCTGGGCAAATCTCCGCTTCTGCAGAATAACAAGCTGCACTGCTGGGTGTGTGATAACAGGCACCGAGCGAGTGAGTCATGACAGTCTGGGCAAGTTGTGAATCGAATGGTGAATTGTGAATGAATAGAGATTCTAAGGTTGGGGGTGGGGGGTCGTTTTCATTCATGGTTCTCACTTATTGTTTCATTATGTGTGTGTTGTGAAGCCCTTTGAGACTGTAGCTGTGATTAAGGGCTGTACAGATACACTTGACCTGAATCTGTGTGTTTGTTTATCTCCTGAATCCTTTATAGTTTGTTGGGTCGGGTTGTTCTGGTCAGTACAGTAGTCCCTTGTCTACGGCCCAGTGTTAAGCCAGGTCATAGTGTGTGTGGGGGGCTCCCTGGCAGGTAACCATCAATCATTTGGAGGTCCTTTTCTATTCTAAACACCCAGTTGGTTGGTAAAATAGTAAGAGTGGCTGGTGAATTTGAGATGTGTGTGTATGTGTGTGGTCTGAAATGTGAGTTTTATGATTGAAGGAAAGAAAAAAAACAAAAAAAAACACTATGAGGCAACAGAGGGAATATGGCTAACGCTACAGTGAGGATACTGAAAAACACATCAGTGTTTTTGTATTGTAGAGTTGGAGAAACACCAAACTGTAGATTTATTGAGCCAATTAAGCACCATGTTACTGACCCAGCCAACTCTTAAATCAGAGGACAACGGTGCCAAGGAAAGCATGGATGCTGATTTTTGACCCAATTCTTAAATTTTTGTAGGATGGTTTAATTGGGGAAAATTCTTGTCTTTTTTTTTTGTTTTTCTTCTTGTCCAAAAACAAAAACTCACATGAGTTATTTCCTAAGTTCCTTCTCAGGTCACACAGTGACTTGCAAAGTTGACTGGGGACAGCTGCGTTTACTTAATGTGTTGAAGAAATCTAAAAGGAATCTCGCAGTGTTTTTCCACCCATAAAGTGAATATTTTTCTCTAGTTTCGTGGTGAAGGCAATTGGGCCTTGTTTGTTTGGTAGTGTACTTTTTTTTTTTTTTTACCCCACTCTCTTTCATTTGCAAATTCAGATACCGCTTTTCCCTGCCTTCTCCCCCAACTGTTCCCAGCTTTTGTTTTGTACCAAGTCACATCAATTAGTTTTGATGTTCTACTGTGTAGCCTGCGGTTTGCATTGCGTCAGTCTAATTGGCAGAGACAATTCTTGGCATGGTTGAAGAAATGTAAAATTTCCACCCATAAAGTGAACATTTTTCTGTCATTTCTGCTGAAGACAATTGATAGGCATCTTATTGCCAGGTAGCGATGTGCTAAAGCATGTTTCTAGTGTTGTAGAGTCTTGAAATTTTCTTTTTCAGTCAGTCTGATGAAAGCCAGCTGACAATCCAGACTCTGATTCACCCTCTATTGCTCCTCCCTCTCTTCTCCTCGTCCTCTCCTTGCTTTCGTTCTGACCTTTTCCCAACCTTCTGCCCCCCCCCCCCCCCCCCCCCCCCCTTCTTTCTCTCTCTTCTCCACCACACGCCGCCTCCTCGCCGCTCTCACTTTTTCTTACTTTCTCTCACACACTCCGTTTGGTCCTTTTATTCTCTGTTAGCCGCCGGCTCTCTTTCTCGCCCCGCTCCTATCTCTCTCTGTCTCTCCTCACCTCGTTCCTTCTCTCTCCACCCCCTCCCCCTTCCGTCTCTCTCTCTCTTTTTCTCTCTGTCACTCGGTCCCCCTCGCTATCAGTCGTTCCTCATTGATATTCCGGGGAGACCTCGGGACCTTTAAATTCCTCTCACTCTTCCCCTCTCTCTCTGGCTCACCCTCTTCACCCTCCTCTTTCCCGCAGCCCTCGGTCCATGCCAGCTTCCTCCTCGGGGCGCCCCCCCACCCCCCACCTACACACACTCATGGATGAACGGACACACACACACACACTAGCCCACTCGGCAACAAGTTGTCTGTCTGCAGGGGTGAAGGGTGTGTGGTCTTAATGAGCTGGGCAGAGTGGATGGGCTGTTGAATGGGAGAGTAGGGGAACAAAACAGAGTAGGGAAGTGGTGCAGGAGTTGAATTTTGGAGAGTACAAAAACGCAAGAAAATGTTAGCCCTCTTGGCAAATCCATTGAAGTTGTGTGTCCAAAAAAAACTTGAATCATTGAGTAGGGATTAGGGACAGTAAAAATTGGGGAATAGGTCGAGAGAAAAAGAAGCGAATGAGGGAGAGATGACGAGGTAACAAGTTAAAGCGCTAGTTACATGTTTGCCAGCTGTGAGTGTCTTGGCAAGTTAATAATAAAATCAAATCTCCAGTACTAGCTCAGAACAATAACTTAACAATCACTGCTAATGGCAACGCCTACAACGGTAACGCTACATACTCAACAAAGGATTAAGCCCATTTAGAAGGAACAGGGCCAACAAACGAAACGCGAAACCTAAATTAGACGATCTAAATGTTGTAAAATGACATGAATTACCTCATCAGGAAACCAGGGAACTTGAAATAAATCTTTTACTAGCAAGCAAAACACTTCCACACACAAGTTGAACTATAGGGAAATGTGAAATGGAAAAAGCACTGAAGGACGAGCAGTAACTTATGTGCCACAGGCATTTCAGACATGCCGAGTTCAACAAGGACCTAATGAAAATCCTCCAGTCTCTAACTGATATCGGCATATGTCGATGCATAAAAAGAGCAGCGGCAATCAGAGTGAAGAGGAGTAGGAAGAAGAATGAAAGGGAGACTTCAGGATGGAACAAGGGAGGAAAGGCGATACGAGTAAATTGAGTAAAGGGGGGGAAAAAAGATGGCGGCTTTTTTTAAAAAAACTTGGTCGTATTTTGTTGCTGAGAGTCAAGTATGCCCACTTCCTCAAGTGTGACTCCACCAGCGACCGGGGGAGAGCACGGCCTGAATGAGTATGAACGAAAGGGGGAGTGTGGGAGGGAGAGGGGGGACCGGTGGAGGGGGGAGGATGCAAATGGGAGAGGATTGTTTCTCTAGTGGGTGGGTGGAGTTGTTTGGCTTGTCTTGTCATAGACTGCCATTTGCCAGACGTCTGACGAGTTTGTGTGTGTGTGTGTGCGTGTTTGTTTGCGTCTGGGGAGGAGGGAGAGCTGGAGGAAAAGAACACAAGGGACAATGACTCAAAAGTTTAAACGTTAAAGTCATAACTTCACTTTACTCTTCTTGCTCTTTTTGTTTTAAACTTCTCCTCTTCTCTGGCCTAGATTGTCTCACTCTTTGTGTGTGTGTGTGTGTGGGGTTGCGGTCATCTCTTCCATCCATCCTTCGGTCCAGCTATCCATCCTTGCTTCCTGTCCATCCCTATCTTCTGTCGTGTGTGTGTGTGTGTGCGTTAGCGGGCTCGCTGGCTGTTGTGTGTGTGTGTGTGTGTGTGTGTGTCCGCGTGGAGGACAATGCCGTCTGTTTGTCTGTATTCAGACCGTGAAATCGCTTTATCCTCGCTAACGCTCCCTCTCCGCATCGCCGGGCAATCACACTGGTGTGTGTGTGTGTGTGTGTGTGTGTGTGTGTGTGTGTGTGTGTGTGTGTGCGAGGAAGAGACAGTGATTCAGTGATTATGAGTTACTGTAGGCCCCCATTGTGTGCCTTTTTCAGGGTTCTCTGGTGAGCAACGCGGCGAATCTTTGCACGTTACACACTTTACCACGCGCAGGTTTCCTCGCACAGATCAGCGCTGTAATGCCATTGTGTCATTCAACAGGTTGCTCCAAGATTTAAGTCTCCCATGTTGAATTAGAGGCGGGGGGGGGGGGTTGGGCTAATCCGCGTCTCCTGTCTCCCATTCCTCTGGCCTTTAAAGTAGCCTATTGTTTCTAAACCGTTTATGATACTAAGGATCGCCCTGAATATTCATTTCCAAACCGTATCCACTAAGCCCGTATATGCACGCCTCCATGGGTTTGCTGAGTTGATTGACCGTCTCTTTCACTGGTCTTATTGAGTCTCTGTGGTTCGTTTCATACTTTTTTTTTTTATTGATGTTTTAATCTTTATTTCCACACTGTGTTGAGGAGGCCGATGTATTTACTGCTTTTGAGTCATTGTTTCCGTGACTGGCGGGCCGTTAGCCTCTGTTTTGATGGTTTTATGGCCTCAAGTCTCTCTGTGGCAGTAGTGAGCGTTTTGGGTTTTGAAGAATCTGATGTTCCTGGTAAGGCATCCTGGGAATTTGCGGCTGTTCCTTTTTATCTCCGATATATGTGTTTCTTTTTATCCGGGTCTCTTATATCTGATATAAGGCTATTCCGTTTCACCGTGTGTGTGTGTATGTGGCATGTTTGCACACATGTTAGAAAAGGGCATGATTAATCAGTTGTCTCCCATTAGAAATGAATGGGAGTGTTATGTAAAAAAAAAAAAAAAAAAAATCACATCCCAGAGTAATGAGAACAGAGGTTTAGCTTCAGCTTTCATCTTCCTTTTGACTTTTTTGATTATTTAGCCTATTAACTTCCGTCAATCATTTTCCAAGCAATCTGTGCCCAATTCCTTCCATCTCTGCCCAGTTTGGTTATTTGACTTATTTGATTTCCCCGTGCTGGAATTCAGTTGCTGTTGACGTCCCCATTAGTGTTGCTTGAGCGCATCAGAATGACTTGGATACAGGTAATTGGATGTTTTGGTCAGGAAAAACTTCTAAGAAACCCTTGATGCTGAGAACTAGAAAAGTGCTACTACAGTTTGGCTGCCACACAGTGACAAAAATGATGAAGGCCGTTCTTTCACCTGTTGCTTTCTGTTCCTTTTTGCTTTCATGTCGCTCCAAACTGCGTTTTTCGTCCTTTCCTCCTTTGTCTGCGGTTGCTCATTTGCATAAAGTGTTAGCCACCGTCTCCATTGTATAAAAAAGATCATGTGAATGCTCTGAAAATGACTTTAAATGCCCAGCCCTAATGCTAGTAAACAGGACTCTGGGCTAAGAGTGCATGGCTAATCGATGGTTTAGTGGAGGTCAACATGGACTAGAGGCAAACTGACAAGGCCGTGTGTGTGTGTGTGTGTGAGAGTCCGGGTGAGTTTAATATGTGTTCTCATTTAAAGTAACAGCCTAGGAGAGTAGCTACAGGAGGAGGGAGGGTGACACATATTCACACACTCAAATCAGGGAGCTGCCCAGTATCCACTGAAGTCTTGCACTGTTGGCCACTGAGCAGCTCCCCTGGTGAAGCTGGGGTTAGTGCTTAACTCAAGAGGACACACACACACACACACACACACACACACACACACACACACACACACACACACACACACACACACACACACACACACACACACACACACACACACACACAAAGTGAGGCTATAGCAAGAGGGACTCCATCTACAGCTGTCCCCAGCGAGGAAGTGATGACATCACCACCAGGGAATCCCTCCACCAGCTGTCTTCTCTGACATATCCAGGGCCGGGAAGAGTGTGTGTGTGTGTGTGTGTGTGTGAGAGATCGGTGGACCATCTAGCGCAGGGGTGCATTGTATTTTTTTTCTTTCTTTCAGGATCTCAATGTTTTTGGACATAGACACCTGGCTTGAGTTTGTCCTGCCTCTTGGTCCGTCCCGCTTTACAAACACAAAACAATATTTTCTCAGATCTGCGCTGCCTGCCAAATAAATTTGTTTGGGGTCGCATGGAATGACAAAATTTGAAATCGGAGATGTTTGTGGCCTGTTCCCTGTTAGAGGTAGTATGCTTGGTACGGACCAGCCAAGTGTGAAGGTTCAGATTTCGGGTTTAGAAATGGTTCCAGAGTGTCCGCAGGTCCTAAATAGTCATTAGAGGTCTTATTCTTTCACCGTGCAGTGACGGGTTTCTTTGCACTGTATGTCCTCTCTTAGATTTGTACAGAACAGGGATAGTAGTACAATATGCATCACTAAAGGCAACTGGACTTCATGTTCCTTACCAAATAATTTCCTGCTGTCCCTTTTCTTATATTGCCCATTTAAACTTTCATTAGCTGCAAATAGGCTGGTTTCGTGTCCTTATTTTGGTTTTTAAATTGGTCTTAAATTCAATTCCAGGTAGCATTCACAAGGTCTTACACTCCTTTATCCTCACTGTGGTTTGAATGAGAAAATCGGGGCTCTCATTTCGATTACAATTACAGCACATTTCCTCTTGGCTCGAGCGGGACAGAGACAGAAGAGGAGAAGAGGACGGGAAAGGTTTATACTGTTTAAAAGTGCGAGTGGGAATCGAGGTAGAGGGAGGAATGGAGGAAAAGAGAGGCTGTGTGGATCTATTGGTGAGGATGGAGGGAGACAGCAAGAGGATGGGAGACCAAATCCCTGTCTTTTTTTTAATGATGAATGAGCTGTGTGAGTAATCGGGACAAGGCTGGGACACACACACACACACACACACACACCGCCGCAGTCCATCTGTTTCTCAGTCCATCTTTTTAACACGGCTGTAGAACTCAGATTTTCCCTAAACGCCTCTCTCACTTACTTTCTCTCCTTCTCAGCTTTCTTACTCTCGTCTTCCCCGCGCAGCAGCAGCAGCTTTCTTTTTTTCCCCGCCGCTTCTCCGTCGTTCTTCACTTTCTTTTTCTCTCATCTTTCCAACAGCTGCAGAACTGTTTCTCCTCGCGCTTCGTCTTACTTTGCGCTTCTCATCTCCTTAACGGTAACAGTTTTTCCTCGCGATTTTTGCGGTCTCTCGTTACTACTCAAGTTTACTTCTGAAGTTACAAGGAGGGAAAACTGCTGTTCTCTCTCTCTCTCTCTCTCTCGCCTCTCGTCATCCTCCGCCTCCCACTTGAGGTGCTTTGGCCCGTGAGTGAATGTGCCTCTCCAACACACACACACACATAAAAAACACACACCTCCACCTCCTCCCACGTCTGAAGCATGTGTTATTGCGGCGAATAAAACCTGCGGACGGGAAGTGACAACACGGAGGAATGCTAGTATAACGCTCCGCCGGGCCCCCTGGGGAATCTGCGCGGGGAAGGATGGAGCGCTGAGGGATTTTGAGGGGAGGGAGAAGGAATGAAGGAGGGAGAAGGCTGGAGGTAGAGGAGAGGGGAGAGGAGGGAGGAGTGCCGGTATATTGCTCAGCTGAGCCTCCTGGGAATGACGGCAGGGCGGGGAGGAGGCAGAAGGAAAGGTGGAGGACGGAGGAATGTCTGTATTAAAGCTCCTCTGGACCTCCCGGGGGGGGGGGGAGGATGGATCAAGGCAGGATGGGAGAGAGGGATGGAGCATAGGAAGGAGGAATAGTGGTATAATCCTCCCTCCAGGTTAGAGGAAGAGACCGAAGTGGAAAGGGAGGGGAGAAGGAAAGTGGGCGATGAAGGAATATAGGAAGTATAATTTCCCTTCTAAGTTGCCTGGGTATCGCTGAAGGGAGAGAGAGGGGGGGATAAAGAGAAAGGAGAGATGCGGATAGAGGTATAACAAAATGGATGAAGAGAGGAAGAGATAGAGATGGAAGGAATGCAACTCATAGATGAGGAAATTTAGCTCTGTACACACTGTCACGAACAAACAAGAAAACTCCCCAGATTTCCTCCTCTTATTATGCCTTTTAAATCCACATGCCTACAGGCTTATATAAGCTGCGCAGTAAAGTGTGTCGGTAGAGTGTGTGTGTGTGTGTGTGTGTGTGTATAGCTGCTAGCGGGTGTGTGCTAACTCACAGTTTAGCCCAATTTATCCTAGTCGTTGTGTACATGGCGTCACAGTTCTCGAGTGGAGCCTGTGTTTTTATCAGCTCTGCTTCATTTACTGGGCTGACAAACGGAGGATTCTGTGAAGATTGCCGTTCATTACACACACACACACACACACACACACTCACAGCCGTGGTTTTGAGCGTCTGCGTCATCTGGTGTTTGTAATTGCTATGAGCTTGCCTATAGTGTTCTAATTTCTCCTCTGCTATTACACTAAACCAGTGCGTCTCCCCTCTTTTACAACAGAATTACCAGTTTAACTACCTTCGTAGTCTCGCACTTCTCTCTCTCTCTCTCTCTCTCTCTCTCTCTCTCTCTCTCTCTCTCTCTCTCTCTCTCTCCTCTCTCTCTCTCTCTCTCTCTCTCTCTCTCTGTCTCTCTCTGTCTCTCTCTCTGTCTCTCCGTCTCTCGGAAGAATACGTTTTGAAGAAACAAGAAATGTCTTAAAATATTCCTTTCTGCCTGCCGGGGTGTGTTTGTCGTTTTCTGGTTTGCGGTTAATGTGTTGATGATGTTGATGCTGAGGGGGGGCTTGCTGTCTCGGAGGCCAAGATGTTGCACTGTGTGTGTGTGTGCATGCAGTGTTCTTCATATATGTCTTAAGCTTCTGTGATCGGCCCACTTTGAGCCCTTGACCTGCCCAGACGCCCAGAAATAACATCTGGCACTTGGTAGACTCTTGTATCCAAAGCATCTCGCACTACCATGAATGCATATATATTTAGCATGGGCGGCCCCAGCGGGAATCGAACCTCTAACCCTGGCAGTGTTGGTGCCATGCTCTACCCATTCAGCTACACTGGGCTGCAACTAGGAGAGATCCTAGGAGAGAGTGAGTGAGAGAGAGAGAGCTGAATGGGGAGGGAGAGAGTGATATTTCAAAAGAAACGGGTAAACAGGCTTAATAGAAGTGTGTATCCGTGTGATATTCTCTGTGCGCTGTATTCTTTATAGTGAGCGCTCCTTTTCATACAGCCGCGGCACAGTTCGGCAAGATGCTGTGACGACAACAAGTCTTTGAAATGCTGCAAAAAGCCTCCAGCAGTCAACAGAGAGAGCATGGCACATCTGTGAGACGGCTCCAAAGGCCTAATTGTGTCATTGATTATTGACAGTGGCTACATGCATTTATCATTATAATGTATTAAAGACACACCTAGGAACTCGACAGGAGGTACTAGTGAGACACAACTGGACAGATTGTTTCCCAGTATAGAAGTAGCTAAGCTCACTTAATCAATGTTAACATTGCCTTGTAGACTGGAATCAAGACCCTGCTGTGCTCGTGTTTGTTTCTGCCATGTGGCCGCTTCCTGTGTGTTCTCCACCCATACGCTGCCATGCAAATGGTGCAGAGCAAGTCACTGTTGTGTTGTGTGTTCCTTGACGGGCTCCTCAGCTACGGGGCCCCGGGCGTGGAGTTCACCGGACTGCACAAAGACACCACCGCCGTCACACAGATGCACTTCCTGCCCGGACAGGTAAGCTCCTCCTCGTTTTTCTGCACATACGGATTCTTTTAAGCAACAACTCATGGTTTCTCTTGCGACGTCAGGGCCGCCTGCTGTCGCTGCTGGACGACAACACGATCCACCTGTGGGAGCTGGCGGCCGGGCCGGCCAGGGAAGTGGGCGGGGCGAAGAGAGAGGGCGCGGTCTGTCTCCAGGAAGTGGGCGGCTACAGCCTCCCGGGCAGGCCGGGCATCGAGAGCTGCAGGTACACGAAGGGGCCCTGCGCACTCCTCCTTTCACTCCATCCGTCTATTCTTTATTTATTCTATCAGTTTGGATCTTTTCTCTCAAGCCACGGCAGATCTACATGCAACTGCACTCATTTCTATCCCTCTTATCTGTATGGGAAATCGTGCTTAAACTGTCTGTTGGAGAATGACAATGAAAGCCGCCTCTATATCCATTAAGGCTTCAAGTGCTTAATGTGCAGTTTTGTTGCTGAACATTGCGATTGCAATAGATGTGGACGCAGCTTTTTCACTGTAATTTTTCATTTGGGAATAAGATGCTGACGCGTACGATGTCTGCGTAAAGCACATAATCTGATTTTTTTTCCCAACATACATCTTGATTTCTACACCAGGGATTCAGGGATTCCGTCTCAAACTCCCTGATGCGGAAGAAAAATATGTACTGCTGTAGTAAATACTGTGATTTCCAGTTTTTTTGTTTTCCAATTAATTTTTAATTTGCGTGCCCCGCTATCTGTTTTCCTTGACCTGCTTGCTGTACCCCTAATTCCACCTGCCTGTATTCTCACTCAATCCGTATCTGTCTGTCATCCTTCCCTTCTCTCCTCCCCAGTGCCACTCGGGTGACCGTCCTCCTCCTGCTGAGGTCATGTGACCTGCTCTGCGTCGGCACAGAGGGCGGGGGCGTGTACTTCCTGGATTTGCCCCGCCTCTCGCTGAAGGACAGCCAGTCGCTGCTCCAGGACCAGGTCACGCAGAGGTGAGACTGTGTGTGTGTGTGTCAATGTCCACACTTACCAACGCAATTTTTCAGAGCACCTCAACTGCTGTGTGTACGTATGTGAATGCATGTGTGTGCCATTAGATATCATTGGGCGCTGTTGATGAATCACTGTAGTTGTGGAGATCTACTCTGTGCACGCTGAAATATTCAACATATTTTTTGATTCAGTCTATAAGCCACTTGTGAGTGAGCTTATAGCCTCATTCTTTTTCTCTTTCCCTCCTCCCCACCTCCCTCGCACAGTATGTGTTCCTTTTAACATGAAACACTCCTGTTTCCTCCACTCACACCTCCAGCTGGGCATGTCAGTAACTCACTCACTCACACACTCTCACACGCACACACAGACAGACAAATATCCCTCCTGACCCCTAGCAGCAGTAGGCGGGTCAGGCTCGTGTGGTTCGGGGACCATGAGAACGCTCAGATCTCCCAGACGCTGTTTTGAGAGGGGAGGAAGGAGAGTGAGAAGGATCCAATAAAAGCGAAGAATAATATTCCCAGTTCAAAGTCAAATCTGAACTGAGTGATACAAGTTTTCCTGAGTTGCTGTGGGTGAGGAACTCTACTACAGATGCAGTTAAATGCGTCTTGGTGAATGCATGCTGGGACACATGGTACAGGGACAGTGGAAGCTCATATTTTAGTGGCAGCAGACATTCAGGACATACAACAGACAGACAGTATACTACATATAGCCCCTACCACTATGTGCATTCATGCACTGTGGTAGCTTGCAGCCATGTGTGAGTGTCCAGCAGTGAAGTGGAGCAACATACCATGGGATAGTAGACTTGACTTTTCATGGAAATGCATGGACTAAATTCTGAGCCTCACATAGCGTGGACATAGTTCCTCAGGCTAAAGTGACAATGTGCCGTTATCATGTAAATATACACCAGAAAGCTGCATAATGAAATAAAGTTTTCCGTATGCAACGAAAGTACATGCTTGAGTAGAATGTAAAACACAAATTTGACACTCGTTATTGCTGGAGACATCTTCAACACTGTATTAACAAGTTTCTAAACATTGCTTTTTGAAAAATAATCTTTAGTGTGGTTTTTAGTGCAGCTAAAGCAAAACAAATTGTTTTCTGAGTAACCTCTTCCTTTGTGGGAAATTAGATTTAATCATTAGATGTTCAAACATAATTGAATGCCACACGTCTCCAGTGGTGTCTTTTTTTAAATTATGCAGGTGAAGTAGTACATGCCAGAAAAGTGTATTTTTGTTCCTGGTCTTGCCTTCCTTGCTGCACTCGACTGTCAGCACTGGTAAACACGGGCAGTGTTCCTGTTGTGTTTCTGTTCTGTTCCACTGTGCGAGTGTCTGACTGGTTGGCCAAACCCCTCATTAACCAGGCTTGTTTAGGGAAGTGGGCAGAATTGAGGCCTAACAAGGGCTCCGATAAGGCTGTGTGTGTGTGTGTGTGTGTGTGTGTGTAAAGGAGGGGAGATTTTGCACAGTGAGGCTTTGTGCTGGCTGCCAAAACGCGGTGTTCCGGTCGGGGAAGCGTTTGAGCCGAATCTCCAGCACACACACACACACACACACACACACACACACACACACACACACACACACACACACACACACACACACACACACACACACACACACACACAGGCTCATCACCGGGGCTCTGCAGCAGGATGCCGGATTCCCTAAAAATACTCGTGGACGGAGAGAGAGACAATGGAATGCTTTGTAGGGAATGTTTCTGCCTCTCTGCTTCCGGAGAGGATCTTCCTCAGTGAGCCCTACCACGCCAGTTACAAGTGTGTGTGTGTGTGTGTGTGTGTGTGTGTGTGTGTTTGAATTCGAGGCAGGCAGCCTGGCTATCTCTTTTGGGGTCGGTTCTGCCTCATCTGCAGCCAAGTGCCCAGAGAGCCGCACCGCTCTCTCCAGTCCCTCGTCGTCCTCCTCCTCCATTCGCTCTCTTCCTTCCCTTTCATTCCCTCTGTCCTCCTTCTGTCTCCCTCTCTTCTCTCCCCTTCCTTCTCCTGTCTTCCTCTCTCTCCCCTCTTTTCCCCGTCCGTCTCTCCCGCTGTAGGGAATCCTCTGACATCTCGAGGGTGTGTCCTGCTCTACATTCCAGTGCTGCCTCAGAGGAATGTCTAGTTCAGATAGTGCAGCTCCTGCCTGATGATGTTGTTGTTGTTGCTGTTGTTGTTAGAAGAGCAGCCTGCGCCAAACTCCAAAAACTCTAGTTTCAGACTGACAGATGGCCTGTGTTCTGTGTTGATTCATTAGGCATGCATGTTTGAACTCTGGGTTTGGCTTTGGGTTTTGGGAGTTTTTGGTGCATAGATGCTTCTCACTCCCCAACTGGATTCTCATTATCCATAGATCTTTCCTCCATTTAACAACATTAAAACGTGTCGTCCCTCATAAATTATGCAGTCCACCTCCATAGCCAGTCAGAAACAAATAAATCACCTTGTTTTGAGCTGTAATTGTAGCGCCCCACTTTGGGCCAATCAGTTTAATTTTGAGAATGCTTGAGTGCGGGGGTGAGATGCATCATTTCCCCAAGTTTCACCAAAATCCGATCAGCTGTGTCGAACGTACAAAGAAAGGAATGAATGGAAGGAGACTGATAGAGACACACACACACTTTGATCCTGGGGGACAATAAAGCGTGGACAGGATTCTCATGTCAAACCTGATTGGATTGGATCATCTTGTTTCTCAGCCCTCTGAAGGCTACAGGTGCAGGATTATGGGTAATGTTGGTTTGTTTCAGCCTGCCAGAGGACTACAGATGTGGGAAGTCCCTGGGCCCAGTGGAATCCCTTCAGGAACACCCCCAGCAGCCAGGGAAGATTCTGATCGGCTACAGCCGAGGCCTGGTGGTCCTATGGGATCTGAGCGCGCGTCACGCCGACCACCTCTTCCTAGGCAAGCAGGTACCTGGTTAAACAACAAAGTTCAGTGCATATTGATTAACCTCAATGATGAAACCTTCATACTGGCACGATTGTGCCATAATTAGCCAAGAACTTTATGTACTTTATCAGAAGTTTATGTAGTTTTATACTGTGTTCTTCTCTTTTGATTGTTAAGTTGCCTTCATGATGCATCAACGTTCACTGGAATGTGTTACAGAAGAGTTGCAGAGAAATAGCCTTGCTTAAATGGAGAAATGATCTGAAAGAAAACAGCACTTTGTGATCTATAAAGGCTTTATGATTTACATATAGGGTTCCTTATGAATAGTGTATTGCTTTTATCTTTTTCTTACCCAGTAGGAATAATAAGTGAAGGGCATGTACACAACACTAACGCAAGAGATCAAACAATGTTGCCAACTCTCTTCTTAGGAAAGTAGCTAGTTCAAAAAGGCGCTAGACTCTAACTTCTTGCATCGGCATCAGCCCTATTGATTTATCGCCAAATGTTTTAAACACATTAATGTTGTTCCCCACGGTCCGAAAAAGTAGCTAGATTTGTCTAAATTTTTGTCTTGTTTTTTTTATTTATTTATTTATTTTTTATTACTTTTGAGAAATAAATTTGCCAGGGGGATTTTGGAAGTTTTTTACTGAAAGGAAAACCTGAGATTCTGCAGCTATGTGACTTAGTCTCATTGGTGTGTGTGTGTGTGTGTGTGTACGTGTGCACATCTGTGCAGAAGATACAATGCTTTTTGTAACTTTAAATGTCTTCATACTATGTTGAACCTGTGCAATATTATTATTGTATGTGTGTCAACCCCCCTGCAGCAGCTGGAGAGCCTGGTGTGGGAACGTTCTGGAAACTCGTTTGTCAGTTCCCATAGCGACGGGGGCTACTCCGTGTGGGCTGTTACCAGCGGCAACCCCTACACTCACCAGCCAGTGTCCTCCACCATCCCATACGGTGAGACACACACACACACACACACACACACACACACACACACACACACACAAAACAGTGTTACTGTATATTAGGCTTAAATTAGAGAAAAAAAACAAATTTAAATGCTCTGTCTCTGTTTGTTCTTTATTAGTCCTTCCTCTGTTTTACTACTTCTCTTTCCCTCTTTCAATCTTTATCCGTCTTGCTTTATGCCTGTTCCTGTTTCTCAATGCCTCTCTCTCTCTGCCTTTTTCATGTGTTTAGTGTCTCTCCTTCGTAGATTGGCCTTACGTCTTCTCGATGCGTTCTCCGTTTAGACCTCAAGGCCTTTTGGAAGTGTGAAACATTCAGAGTCTTGTTAAATCGTCACTTACTATTTTGCAACTGAACAGTTCATGGTTGTCTATCACAGGTCCATTCCCCTGTAAGGCCATCAACAAGATCCTGTGGAGGACAACACAGACAGGGTGAGTGTCTAACTCCCATTCACACACTCCTCACGAGAGATGTTTTGTGTTTCGTTATATTAAAATTGCGGCATTTTACACAAACGACAAACAACTTCTGCATATCTTTCTGTCTCTCTCTCTGTCCCGCTGTGTCTCCAGGTCTGCAGTGCTGTTGTACAGTGGAGGGATGCCCAGGGCGAGCTACGGGGACCGCCACTGTCTGACCATCCAACAGGACAAAGAGCACGTCACCCTCGACTTCACATCCAGAGTCATTGACTTCTTCACTGTCCACAGCATAGAGCAGGAGAAAGGTGAGGAGCTGGCCAACATCAAAGATGGGTTAACTGTATAAGTGAGGTGTTATAAAGAGGTAAAACGCATCACCACTCCTAATTAAAAATACCTGGAGGATCCTCTATGTATGAATGTCCACATCCTCTCATCCTCTCATCCCGTCTCTGCCTCTCACAGAGTTCGACGAGCCGTCGGCCTTGGTGGTTTTACTAGAAGAGGAGCTGGTCGTAATCGACCTGCAGACCCCCGGGTGGCCCTCCCTGCCCACTCCCTACCTGGCCCCTCTCCACTCCTCGGCCATCACCTGCTCCTGCCACGTCTCCAGCGTCCCTCCCAAACTCTGGGAGAGGCTGGTCAACGCCGGCAAGGCCCAGCAAGGCCAGCAGCACACGCACAGGGTGAGACGCACCGCCAGACACCGGCCAGATCTGTGAAGGACGGGTTGACGAGACACGTGTACACACACATTTAACAGAATGGAGTCGGTTCGGTTCAACTGTCCTGGATGAGACCTGAGCCAGAGTAATGCCAATAGCCAAGTTACTCATGCATGTAAACGTAGCCACTGACACTGATCAGTGTTCATACACACAAACACACACACACATGCACAGAGATAGAAATAGATAATTGGGTCTTATTTGGCTTCCTATCAAATCACCACCAAGTGAAGCTGTCAAAGCTCAGCTGCTGTGGAGCTGACGGTCTTCAGTCTGGATCAGTCTGGATCTGTCCACAAGCCAAAAGGCTTGCAGCCATATAAATGGATCATAAGGGAAGTTGCAGTAAGTGGATCCTTGTAGGTCAATAATCAAAATCCGTTTTACATTTTGTAACTGCTGTCTATTTGCAGTTAAGTTTAATTTTTACTTATGTACTAGTTCACTTGAGCTCATAGTTTGGAAGCTAGTCAGCCATGAGGAAACTGGACTGGAGTTTGACCATCAGTCTACTGGTAGTCTGCTAACTGTAAGAGCAGGTGTGGGCAGTTAAAGGCTTTGCAAGGGCTTTGTAGCTTAGATCAGCTGTTTGATCAGAGGCACATCGGATTAACACACACACACACACACACACACACACACACACACACACACACACACACACACACACACATATTCACAGCTGGCACACTCGTATATCATTGCTGTTTGCCTACGTGAGGCCAAGCCGGAGAGGCTGGCACCAGAACAGAGCAAGCAGACCAGAAGAACTGTGAGCTGCGGAGTCCAGAGTCTGTGTGTGTGTGTGTGTGTGTGTGTGTGTGCGCGCATGTAGGCATGCCTGTGCGTATCAAGGCTAGTGAACTTTGAGCTGGGGTCGTGATAGAAAGCAGAGGGGTAGGAAACATGTGTTTGCGCTGTCAAGTATAATATGTAAAATTTTTCTCTTGCAGCGTTGCCAAGTGATGGAGTCCTAACTTTTCTCCAACCTGACTTCTTTTGTCTGTGTCTGTGCAGAGTTGGCCCATATGTGGAGGGAAAAACTTGGCGCCTCCACCCAAACAACAGGAGCTGCTATTGACTGGGTAAAAACACACACACACACACACACACACACACACACACACACACACACACACACACACACACACACAGGTCCAACAGTTTCAGCTGAAGTATGAATGTAGCCTGTTTGTGTTTTTTCTCTCACATAACGGATGTGAAGTTTTCTAATCAGCAAATCTAAACGGCAAAAAGCTGCACGGAGTCTCATTTTTTCACTTCCGATCTGTACCACCTGGATATGTGGTACCGAATAGAATCCCAAGCCCCACGACTAGTATTGGAACACTCGAATCAGCGTTGCCATGACAATTAGTAAACCTTACACTGTTCATCTGAAGCAGTTGTCATAACTTTGCCACCCACGGCAGCTTGGCTGAGCCAGCGTTGGCATGGAGGACGAGACAAAACTATGAAAAGAAAGCAAAACAGCCGGCTTGATTGAGTTTTGACTGGATTGAAGCGTCTACCCAAATACCAAAGGCACATACCATAACTGAACGGTGTTCGAGTGTCATTTCATCAGATACAGATATGAACAGTCATCCAAAATCAAAATCAGATGTATGAGGAATTGAACATCAAGGCCCGCTGCTGTTTAATTCTCGATTTAACTGTATCTTTGAATATCATTTTCCTAGACACGAGGACGGCACCGTGCGTTTCTGGGACGCGTCGGGCGTAGCGCTCACCCCGCTGTACAAGCTCAGCACGGCCAGCGTCTTCCACACCGACTGCGACCCCAGCGACGACCCCCAGGACCCCGGCAACGACCCCGACGCGCAGCAGGAGGAGGAGTGGCCCCCCTTCAGGAAGGTGAGGACCGACGGGGCTGACGTGAGGAGGGGAGGAAGAGGAAGAGGACAGAGTTAAATCTTTCCTCTCGAGATCAGGCACGGGATCTCTTTTTACAGGCTGCGGGAATGAAAACAGTCTGTTTTACACACACACACACACACACACACACACACACACACAGTCAGAGTCAGTCGTGTAACACTACATCTGTGGCCTTATTTTCCCATCTGATTGTTTTCATGTGTTTGGTGTTTCAGACAGGCCCACCCCATTGTTCCCTTTGTAAAAACTCGACTCCGAACGAACCGCAGTCTGATTCTGTTTTAATGGCCGCTGTTCTGCTCAGAATTGCATTTAAATGGACTGATTGAACCTCGAGAAACAGAAACTTCACGTCGGGGGGATACGGCCGGGCCCGCAGCCTCGGCAGGAAACGGGAGATCGTTCACGAAGCGTTTCACTTGATTGATATTTAAATAAACTGCTGCAGCAGTTGTACTCGTCTCTTAATATCGGGGTGTACGTCCAAGCTAAAGCATAAAGCATTTGGGATCAGAGTGGGATTAGAGTGGCTTGAATGAACTTGACTTGAACTTAAATGGTTTTGGTGATGAAATATAGCTGTGGCTTATTTTGGTAATTGATATCAACTTGGTATCATGACAGTGGCTGCAGTTTTTTTTAAACCAAGTACCTCAGAATTACATGTTTGTGAAAAACTACTGTGTGTAGTAACCGTTTGATGTGGTGTTTTTTCTTCCAAACACTGAATTCCAGTTACTTTTTAATGAAGGCGCCTGTTCTGTCACTTTTTCCTCCTTTTTTTCCCCTTGTTTTTTGGCTTTCACTAAGGTGGGTCACCTGGATGCTATACCATTATATATGAATACGCTGATAGAGTAAATGGGTATAGAATAAGCTGATCTGAAGTGAAGCATTTTACAGTGAAAAATACAAGCAATTAGTCTTTCCCGTGTCCACACACACACCTATTATGCCTGTTTTCCCACTGCTTTTACGATCCTCCCTCTATCTCTCTCCCTATTCACTCCTTTCTCTCTCTCTCTCTCTCCCACCTTTCCTCCTGTAACCCGGGGTAACGGGGCTGCATGTTCAGGAATGTGGCCCTCATATGGGATGAAGGGCCTTTCCCTTTTTTCCTCTGTAATGAAAACCAGACCCCTCAACCCACTCTCTCTCTCTCCATGTGTGTGTGAGTGACCCTACTCTCCTCCTCCTTGTTTTGCCAAGACACGGCTCCCATGTGAGAGGGGATTCTATTGGAATTCCTACTGTGTGTGTGTGTGAGTGTGATTAATGTACATGTTTTACTGAGTATGGATGAGGGAAGGAGGGATTGCCCTGGCATTGAGAAGAGAATGCGAGTAGAGTTTTTGAAAACAGAGAGGCCGTGGAAGGAAGGGGAGGGCGTCTTCAGCGGGGCATTTTGACATTCCTCTGCCTGACCAGAATGTGTGTGTCTTCCTTAGATACTGTCTTGAAGGATGTGCCATGTTGGAGGACTGCTGTGGTCCATGTAATTTCACTAGGTCCGAATAAAGAAACCTGTGTTTAGCTTTATTTTTGTTTTTCCAGCTAACCTGTGTGTGTGTGTGTGTGTGTGTGTGTGTGTGTGTGTAGGTGGGCTGTTTTGACCCGTACAGCGATGACCCCAGGCTGGGCATCCAGAAGATCAGTCTGTGTAAATACAGCAACAAGCTGGTGGTGGCTGGAACTGCTGGACAGGTAAAGCCGTACATACACTACATGCATGTACTGTATATGCTGATCTCACAATATGATGCGATATGGGCTTCAGGATTCAATACAACCACAACAGTTTAATGACAGCAAAGTCTGACTGTGCAGAATTCTGTTTATTTCTGAGACACAAATCTTTCTGGCAATGGCACTGGCTTGCTAGAATATAAACAACCATTTAAAAATGTCATTACAAAGTGCAAATATAATTTGGATGGAGAGCTTGTGAAATTGTGATGGTCAAGCATCTCATTTGTGATTACTACAGCAGAATAAAATGGAGCTGATATCACCATTCATTTTTCTGCACCACGATGCGTATTTTTTCACATTTTTGTATTGCAATATATTGAATTTTGGCTATATCGTCCCATCCCTACTGTACATACACACAGATCTTTGTCTCTCTTTGCCATCACTCTTGCATGGCTCTTCATTGTTTCCAAACCATCTCCCTGAGTTTCATGTGGAGAAAAAAAATAGCCCTGGAATTTAAAAAAAAAAAACGTGACTGACTCCCCTCTCTCTCGCCCCTCCAGGTGATCGTGCTGGGCCTGAGCGACGAGCGCTCGGACCACCTGGTGGATGTGTCGGTGGTGGACCTGCTGCAGGACCGGGAGGGCTTCACCTGGAAGGGCCACGACCGGCTGGAGCCGCGCCTCAAGCCCGCCCCCTTCCCCCCGGGCTTCCAGCCGCTGGCCCTGGTGCAGTGCCTGCCGCCGGCCTCCGTCACCGCCGTGACGCTGCACGCCGAGTGGAACCTCATCGCCTTCGGGACGAGCCACGGCTTCGGCCTGTTCGACTACCACAGGCGCAACGCCGTGCTGGCCAGGTGAGGGACACACACACACACACACACACACACACACACACACACACACACACACACACACACACACACACACACACACACGATTGGGACGTGGTTTTTCGCTGTTTTTCTCCTGCTCTTATTTTTATTTCCTTTCCTAGCCCTTTTCCCTTACTTGATCATTCGATGGTCGCAACAGTATTGTCGGGGAACTATGGCTCTGACCTTTGCAGTCCTTATTATTCATTGATAAGTAATGAATATGCAATGAATATGAAATGTTGATAATGTAGGAATTTAAGATTATTCTGCTGTTGCACCCTTAACCCAATTCAGTTAAGAGCGTCAGTTAAATGATAAAAATGTAAAAATGATTTGTGTTCCTGCTTTATTGTTCCGCTTATTTCCTCAAATGTTGTGTTCTGATCACATCACTGCCACACACACTACACTAGTAATGTACAACCTGGTGCACATCACATTGCCTCATTGGCTTGCTAGCTCTCAGATAGGAATGTACCTACTGATAATCTGATAGTGAGCCAATACCAGTCTGAAATAGGATATCGCTGTCTGAGAACTTCACCATATCTGATCCAAAAAGCAACACCCCACCTCTCTCTCTATCTCCCCTCAGGTGCACCCTGCACCCTAATGACTCCCTGGCTATGGAGGGTCCCCTGTCCAGAGTCAAGTCCTTGAAGAAGTCCCTGCGGCAGAGCTTCAGACGCATCCGCAAGAGCCGGGTGTCCGGGAAGAAACGCACCATCACCACGCCCACCAGCAAGGTAACTCTCTCCCTCTCTCTCTCTCCATCTCTCACTCTCTCTCTCTGGCAGAATACAGAAAACATGCAGTACTGGAATGAATTGCGTATGTGTGTGTTGTGTGTAGGTCCAGGAGGCCAACGCTGCCCTAGCAGAGCAGGAGGAAGTGGCGCCGGTACAGCGGAGGATAGAGCCCCGGTCGGCGGACGACTCTCTGTCCGGAGTGGTCCGGTGTCTCTGCTTTGCCGACACCTTCCTACGAGACGGTGAGTTCATGTTCTTGTTCGGAATTTAAATTGAGCCTGGAATTTGCCCTCTAATCGCACAGCCTTAATTCTCGATAATCTGTATGCGTATGTAACCGTGTCTCTCCGTCCCCCAGGTACGCACCACGGCCCGACGCTGTGGGCGGGCACCAACTCGGGCAGCGTGTACGCCTACGCCCTGGAGGTGCCCGGCGTGGGCTCGGGGCGCGCGGCCGAGCGGGGCGGGGCGGGCGAGGGGAGCGCGTGCGCGGAGGCGGTGCTGGGCAAGGAGATCCAGCTGATGCACCGGGCCCCCGTGGTGTCCATCTGCGTGCTGGACGGCCGGGGGAAACCGCTGCCGGACCCGTACGAGGCCTCGCAGGACCTGGCCACCGCGCCCGACATGACCAACGCTCACTCTGTGCTCATCGCCTCCGAGGAACAGCTCAAGGTGAAGGGTGGAAAAAAAGAAACCCGAAGGCACGATCGCAGTCCGTTATGGACAATGAAGGTTTTGAATCTTTGCTCTTCCCCAGGTGTTCTCTCTGCCCAAGGTGAGCGCCAAGACCAAGTTCAAGCTCACGGCCCACGAAGGCTGCCGGGTGAGGAAGGTGGCCCTGGCGGTCTTCAGTTCCACAGCCCAGGAGGACTACAGCGAACACACACTGGTCTGCCTCACCAACCTGGGCGACATGCACCTCTTCAACATACCCGGCCTGCGACCACAGGTAGGGCTGGGGGAGTACGAGTGTGTGTGTGTGTTTGCAAGAAAGAGAGACAAGTCAAAGGTACCGTCAAATTTTATTTCCATGATGCTCTGAAATTTGACATCCATTTTGTGTCCTCAGGTGCGCTATGACTGCATCCGTAAAGAAGACATCAGCGGCATCGCGTCCTGTGTCTTCACCAAGAACGGACAGGGTGAGGAGAAAAAGACTCCATGGAAACACACGACCGCTTCTCACTCAAGTGCAGGCACACTCACTCGCTCGCTCTCTTACGCAATCAAATATCTCACTCATTGACACACTTCAAGTCACAGATGTTTTAGGCTGAAACAGGATGCTGGGGCGAGATATAACGCGGGGAGGGACTGTTCAAAAGTAGGCGGGCTGGGCCATGATAAACAAAGGCAGTGAAGCCCATTGCATACTCTGTGAAGCAATCCACTGTGAAATGCTGAATGCTAAATTCCGGCCAGGATGCAACCATGGTGTCCTAGGAAAAGGAAACAAGTTTTTCACAGTGACATCAATCACTTACTCGCTAAAGTGTCTGTGTGTTTGAGTAGAGTTCAGTTCAAGTTCATCACAAGCATATCTCACAGGACGTAGATAGGACCTACGTAGATCTGACTGATCAACAGTGCAACAGCAAAACAAAACACAAGGAAGTCAGTCTAACTTTTGTGTGTGTGTGTGTGTGTGTGTGTGTGTGTGTGTGTGTTGTCCTGTCCAGGCTTCTACCTGATCTCTCCCTCAGAGTATGAGAGGTTCTCCCTGTCTGCCAAGGTCCTCACCGAACCACTCTGCTCTGTTCACCTGGACCGACCGCTAGAGCCCACACCTGCCAGGTAACACGCACGCACACACACACACACACACACACACACACACACACACACACACAGTCAATAAGCAATCATACCTATCAAGAGATGTGATTGTTAGATGATTTTTCATTTCAAGAGTTTTTTTGGAGACAGAACTTGCATTAACTTCACATAGGAGATTCCAGTTTCCTACTATACCGAAGGCCTTCTCCACGATAACCACCAAGCTGAGGCACTAAGCTGCATGTGAAACCAAAGAAATATCACTTTCACTGTTATTGTTATATTATTATTAATGGTGGGTGCCCATGTGTCTCCTAAGCGATGGTACAACAGCACAACCCCAGGCCAACGGAACCCACAAGAACCAGACGGGTCAGGCCGAGGGTAGGTCCCGACACACACACACACACACACACACACACACACACACACACACACACGCCCGCTTTGTTATTTCTCTCTTATTTTCTTTTTGCCCTTGCCTCTCTTTCTCCTCCCCCCTTTCCTTTTCTTTTCCCCCCATTTGCTTTTCTTTTCCTCTTATTTCTCTCTCTCTCTCTCTCGCTCTCTCTGAACCTCTCTTAAACCCTGAGCAGGCCTTGTAGGGGTTCCCCTCCGGTCTCCATGGCAACCATTCAGAATGCCCCAGTTGCCGCTCCTGCCCGCCTGGCAGGAGACGGCGGTTGCCGCGGCGACCGGAGTAGGGTTTGTTTACGTCCCGGCGGGCCTGTCACCTCGCAGTCCGTCCCGACAACTGAGACACTCGACAACATATTTTCACTTTTTTAATGCTTTTTCCATTTAGAAATATGTCATACACACATCAAAATTAGTCTTTACAAGGAAGAAAATAGGTGGGATTAAAAAGACTTGGCAAGGGATTCACCTTCTCTCTCTCAGATGTCTCAGGTTTTTAGCGTCTCCCTCTTCCACTTGACAAATGCTTTTCATTTAAAATGGCGCCTCTGCCACAAGTTGTTTGGTTATGAATTCTTCCCCTGCAAAAGCGAACACAGACAGATAGGACTTGACCTGTTTTGAAAGGGTGTTTTTATAGATTTCATATGTAGAGAAGGAGCATGAGAGAAGGAGGGAGTTGTGCCAGCAGAGGAAGAGCCACATTTGAACCATTGAAGTGAAAATACTGTGTTTTAAACCGCTTGCCAGTGTTTTGTTTTCATTCACTCATTTCATATCTTCCATTTCTGGGAATAATTTGGGGCGGCCAATTCGAATCTTCTTACAACCCAATTGGTTCTGGACCCCTTAAAAACACCCCACCGCCCCACCCGCCTACCCCTCCACTTCTCTGCACCCTGACCCCCTGACCGTGCGCCCCTCTCCCTCTCCCCCCCCCCCAGGCCACACGGAGGAGCCTCACAGCACCCTGTCCTCCCCGCTCCTCGACACCCCGCTGGACTCGCCCCTCAGCTGCGCCGACCTCACCCTGGACTCCACCGGGGAGCTCACCGTGGAGGACGTCCGGGACTTTCTAACGTAAGACACACACTCGCACACCTATTGAATTGGGGAAATTAATAGCCGTCTCCATACGATTTCCACTGCATCCCATTCAAATTCTAGGAAGCGAGGACAGCAGTTTAATGAAGGATGAATATTATTTGGACCAACAGGATAGAAAAAGATCCTGTAATTTATCTACTGCCACACAGATGCATGTCTTGTGCTGATAAACATGCACATACCTAAATATACATACATACAGCATGATTTAACATTTATTCTCAAACATTTTGATTGCTTTCCAAGACTTGAATTAATCTCTGCTTCTGTTTGTGTGTGTGTGCGCAGCACTGTGGACGAGGCAGAGAATAACCTGAGGAACATCAAAGAGGAGGAAGGACGCTCCGCTGGCATCCTCATCAACTGAACAGGTGAGACACACACACACACACACACACACACACACACACACACACACACACACACACACGCAGGTGTACGAGATTAGGTGCATGTAGGAAGCACAATTACTTGTTCAAGTGGTTTAATGTACACACACGTTCCTCCACACACACACACACACACACACACACAACACGTGGATATATATGAGAGTAGGTACACGTACTCTTCAGTACACACACACACACACACACACACACACACACACACACACACACACACACACACAGACACCTGTTTCTAATGGAGCTGGTCCAGAGTGTGCAAACTTCAAAGAGCTGCTCTGTCTGAGCGCTGCATTCCAGCAGCAGGCCCTCCTCTGTGTCTTCAAAACATCCTCCTTCTCTCCTCCTCCTCCTCCTCTTCCTCCTCCTCCTCTCTGTCTCTGGAAGACCAGTGAAGCAGAACTCGGCTCCATCATGGGAGACGTATAGCTTTTCACGCTACATGACTCTGCTCAGGGTTATTCTTAGCTTTTTGCTAGCTGTACATTGTCTAATGATAACAGTGTGATAGGGGAGTTATACATAAGGTGGAATATTTTACCCACGCTAGTCTGTACTAACTGCACCGATCAGCTCACAACTACTCCCTGCCCTCACATGAGTCATACATTAGGCGGTGATGGATGCAAATGTCTCCCTCCTCCTTGCTTCTGTTACTGTCTGCTGTTCATTTTAAACTCTCTCCTGCCCCCTGCTGGTGCTGTCTGATAACACGCCTTAACACACACTGTGCTGCACTTGACCAGAATTTTACTAATGGAAGTATTACTGATATTTCATTGTTCTGTAGGCTGTTTATAATAGACTGGGTCAGTTATACCTAGGTCTAGACTCAAACAATTCCAGTTAACTATTTCATTCAAAAGCATGTTTTTTTTTACATTATGGCGTGGGACTTAAAATGAGTCACAGGCCTGGAAATGGTGAAAATATAGTATGTCTTATGTGATGGTTGTTGCTCATAATGTGTCCTTTCATTGTTGCTGAAGTGTTACAGAGGGGGTGAAGTGGTTTGGAGCGGCACAACTGGATGGAATTACAGTGCTGGACTACAGACTAACTGAGAGACCAACATATGGACAGAACAGCAGTGGATACCCCCCTCCACCCCCTCATCCCCTGGCACAGGAAAGCCCCTTACATGGACAAAGACTAAAACGGAAAAACTATTGTGTGGCACCTCCCGCAGGAAGGACTAAATCCCTATATAACCACTTTGGAAACATGACATCACCTAACACACCCTGAGACGCAGAGCCTGCAGCCCGGCTCTGGGCGGACCGGGAGCTGGCGTTCACGGCGTTGTGGTGTCGTCGTACCTCCTGCACCTTCCCCCCCCACCGGTGACCCCCCACACACACACACACACACACACTTCACGGTCACCGGGCGCTCCTCACCCAATCGAGGCAGCCGGTGGGGGGGGGGGGTCAACGCCTCGGCCTGTTAGGAAAGGGCTGCTGCTTTCCGCTATGGGGGAAATTAACGGTGACGTTTCTGTGTTTTTATTTTTCTATTAACAGAAGTACGGTGCCGCGTCGGGGCGGGTTCGCGGTGCGTTCGAGGTCTCGCCCGCGGTCGGAACTGGAATCGGTGCTCAGATGCTAAATGCCCTTGTTAATACTCCCCCCCCCCCCCCACCCCCCACCCCCTGTTTATGAACCGAGACTGAAAGGGAACACCGTAGCGTTCGAGAGAGCAAGACTCTTTTTAGCAAAATGAAATATTTTGAGTATCGCTGAGCATCGGACGTTGTAATATTCCTCTTCTTCCTAGCCTAGGTGCCAGTGGGGGCAGTTGAATTGCCTTAACCTAGTGTCCTGTGTGGGCGCGGTCTGGTTTCTGTCGCCCGTTTCCTGGGCGACAGAAATCAAACGCACCTAGAATTAGCTCCGCTTCCGAGACGGAAAGGCAATCTGTTGCCGTCACGCACAAGCACACCGTCACCAAGGTTACCCAGCTGTCGCTCTGCTCTCTCGGTATTACAAAACATCTCATGAAGGAACAAGCTAAGTGCCGCGCTAATGAAGGTGTTTTGTACCGAAAAGATTGACGCTCTATTAAGTTTGCTTTGTACGGCTTTGGGGAAAGAAAAGGGGTTTTATAATGCAGAGATGTAACAGGCAGGGAAGAAGAGACAGGAGTGGAGCTTTTAGGTTTACTGTTTGGGACACACTGGTTTCAAAAGGAAGGGAACCGGGAAGGGAAGGAGGTGGCTGTGTAGGTCTGTTGGGGATTTGCATCAGACTGGGGTCGAATCATATTTTTGACACTTTTTGGAATATCTTGATTTTAAATTTTAGGCACAAAACACATTATTACTCGCTGTAAATTTGAAGTCTGTGTGCCAGGCAAAATCAGTGGTGGCCAAATTGGTCCAGGTCTGATGGAATCTAATTGGGGAAAGTGAGGAAGAGGAGAGAAGGACTGGCCAGTGATGTCACATGACCCATGTCTGATTTGGGTGACATCACTGTCCCCTCCTTGGCTACTCTTCCTGGGGAGGCTTAAGATCAGGAAGCTACTCACTGTGACTATGTCAAATGAAGTGATCACTATAGAAACCAGTGAGCTCAGAGTTCATTGCGATCTGTTTTCATCCCGCTTTCCTGCCCAATCGGGATTGGTGGAAAGAGATGTTGCAGAAAATCGTAGATCATCTGCTTTTGCCTGTCCGGCTCCTTTCCAGTAGAGCTAAGATGAAGAGGAGGAGATGAAGGTAAAGGACGTAGTTGAGATGAAGGCTGTTTTCAGATTGTCTGGTCCTCCCTCCGCTAACGCTGCCTTCACATCATGCAGATACTGTTGGAGGGAGGAGGGGGGGGGAGCTCAGGGAAATGTCGCAGAAGAAGCAAAGTGGGTCTGAAAGCCAAGCGTCATATAATGTGTATCAAGATACACCCAAGGGAGTTTCTGTGAAGCGGTGCGTTCTGGGTAATATTGGCCAGATACAGAGGAAAAGCTTGGATCCCCAATATTTTAACCCCCTTTTTTTAACTTTTACTGTGTAAAAAAAAAAAAATCAAAATATATATCTATATCTAGGTTTACAGCCTTGAAGTAAAGAGACAGGTTTATTACGCCAAGCCGACGACGGAATAGAACGTTAGAACCTTCTAGAACCTGTCGTAGCCTAGGAACCACTCAGTATTCCATGCTTTCTGATCACCTCATGTAAAAAAATAAAATGAATAAAAAATAAAAAAGGGACCTCACTACTAACTAATGTAGCTCAGCAGATACGAGTCGAGATGATAATGCTTTTTTTTTTTTATATGTTTTTGTTAGCTTTTTTTGGGGTCTTGACACACATAATTAACCCTTTCATGCTACAGCTGGCACGATTTACCTTATGATTCCACAAACATGTTGAATTTGTTTCTACTATGTCATTGATTTTTTTTTTTTTTTTGTGTGTGTAGGATTTTAATTGGGTCATTTAGCATTTGGCTGATGGAGAATTGTGAATGTTAATAAAGTATTTACTCTCTCTAAAGGACTTGTGTGCTGTGTGGTTTGTTTGGACACAATAAAAAAAAAAAGGCAGAATCTTTATCATGGAGGAAAAGAGAGAAACTGCTTAAAGCTTCTCAAGTCTCCTGACAGAGGAAAATGTCACCAGCAAATCAAATACCATTCCCAGATGTGATGTGAGATGGCATTTACAGACGATTTCCACACGCATAAATTGGATTTTCTGACCATGTGTTGCGCAGATCTTTTTTTTCATTGCTGTCAACAGATAGAATCAGATATGTTTTATATGACTTTTAGTAGTTAGGCCTTAGAATTCCCTAAGGAACATAGGCCAGCAACGAAAACCCTCCATCCTCTCCGGTCCTGTGCCCTTCGGTCCAGTAATTATGCTCCCAAGATATGTAAAACTGTCTACCTCTTCTAGTTGGTTATGGTCCATGATTATTGGTGCATTCCTTTTTTTTCCCCCTTCTCTCACTCACTTTCTTGTACGTTTCTATGAATAGCCAGGGTTTGCTTTTTGTCTTTTTTTTCTCCCTACCACTTCTTCACATGTCTCCTTCCATATGGTCCTCAGACCTTTCCACATCTCCTCCAGTGATCTTGGGGTTTCTGTTGGTCTTGGTCTTGTCGTGCTTGAAACCGGTTGTGTAATGTGACTTGGTATAGTTCCAATGTGCCTATATCTTGAAATTGCTGTAGGTTGAATTGGACTCTTCTTTCTCTGGGCTTCATGCACTTCAGTTTCAGCTGGGTCCTTGCTGTGACTAGGTGATGGTCAGACCCAAGCCCTTGCTTTCCCATTATCAGCTCATAACCATCATTGTTTCCTCCTATCTTCGCGTTCCTGTCTCCCATTAAAATCATGATGTCCTTTCCTTTCTTGGTCTGGAGAATGTGATGTAAAATGTTGTAGAAGTGCTGTACTATTTGAAGGTTTATTTTCGTCATTTTCTCTTTAGTTTGTGAAACTGAAGAGTCTTCCTATCCAAGACTTTGGGATTTTTTGGTTTTCATCAACGTTTCTGTAGCATGGATGTTTTCACGGGTTGGGGTTGCTAGCCCCAAGCCCAACCTTCCACCATTCCTGGTTTCTGGTGTGTTTTGGAGTTATACGACTTTTATATGCATCTCAAATCTGAAACTAATCTGATATTGGGCTGTGAAGAAACTTCAGTCCGGTGCTGTTGGGATTGTTTGATGTTGGTTTACTTGATGTTTGGATTTCATCATGGATAACTGATCAAGCAGCTCAGCCGTCTACTCCTAAATCAGCAGTGTGACATCATCATGTGCGATAATCCTGTGTGTACTGGAACCTCATTCATAGAAAGACTTTGTGGTCAGTTTGTTGTCATGTATACAGCAGATATGAGTCAAGCCTCAGATCTAATTGCACTAACACACACGACTCCACCACAGTCTAGTTTCCCCTTATGGTTTAATTTTCTGCATGAAGGCTGTTGAGTTTTAAATATTTTATAAATGATGTTCTGTTTAGATGTTTTGATTTTTTGTTTGTAATCCTCTTGGTGTTTTAGTCTAACCTTGACAAATTTGAATTATTTCTCTGTATTTTATTACTTTGTTTTTCTCACTATGCAAATTAAGTAAATAAACTTAACATGCCGTACCAATTTGCAATTTGCAGCTGCTCCATTGGCAGTGTGCAGAAAACTGAATTTATGGACTTAGATCTGAATTATAATCACTGGGTGATTACTAACATGACATGAAAACAAAATACCAATGCGCTTAGTGACGTGAGACTTTATTTTTCATATAAAATACATAAATAAAGCATCTGCAGGTGGCATCAGGAGCATGTGCACGTAATCACACACACACAAACATACATGTGTGTGTGACTCAGTCAGCAAACAAACACACTAACAGGCATACAATTCACCCAAAATAAAAGTATACAGTATAAAGAAAAAAAAAAAGATGGTTGTTGCAGCTGTGTGTAAATACATAGTTGGTTTCTATCATATCTATTTCTATCATCAGGTGCTTAGACCAATCCCTGCAGACTATGGGGGTCACATGATCACGAGAAGCACCGCAGCAGTTATGTACTCTGAAAGATCACCCTGGTAGCACAGATCTAGAATCAGTTTAACCTATCATAACTCACGGTTAAGCATTAGTAATAAAAACAAAATACTGATCTGAGATCAGTATTTTGAAGATATGTCTCTAATATGATGCAGAAGATCTCCCATTAGGATTGTATTCGCATTGTCAAAAAAAAAAAAACTGAAGAGTTTTGTTCCAAAGTGAGATATCCACCATTTGAAAAAAAAGACACCTATTCTTGTAAAATGATTGATATAGAATAATGAACTCTCTTTCCAAAAAGGATTATTTTGAGTTTTGGAAAAGAACTCTTCAGCTCTTCTTACCTCTCCAAGGCAACAGAGAAGCAAGAAGGAATCATTTTGACAATTTGAACGCAGCCTGTGACGTAGACAGAAGAAAGAAAACAGTATTTGTACTAAAGTTTCGGTCTCTCCCGTGCTTTACTGATTGCACATTTAAAACAGCTCTGTCCCTCAACTTAAAGTAAAACAAGGCTCTGTCCCTCCGCCCCAAAACTGGCATCCTGTCCTCCTCTCTGCAGACCAGGGCCACTGACGAGTAAAAACACTCGCTTCAACTGTTTAACTTCCATCTAGCTTATCCCATCCCAGTCAAAAGTATCTTTGCACAAAAATAAACTAAGATGATCATAACACAAGGACTTATTTACATAGGAAAAAAAGTCTGATTTTTAACACTATGTGACCAAGATGTGTTTTTCCAGAAATCTAGCCGGTAATGAATAACAGCTTTCACAGAGGGTTTAAAGTCAAATTTCCCTTTTCCTGTGTAAATCTAGCCTTAGACACTCTTTGGGAAGCTTGACTCAGATCAGTGGCCATGCTGGAGAGGAGGTGAGAAGGATGACCGAACTGAGACTGCGGGACAATAAAGGCGCCTGGGGGTAAACACACTCATAAAGCATATTCCTCATGATGACAGAAAAGACAAATAAAAATATATAGACAAACATTTCCTCAGAAAAAAAACAATGATAGTGCTGCTTCCTGTTCCGTCCCTCAATGACGACACGTGAATGATTAAAAACCTTAGTATCTGCCTCAGAGCCGACTTCACGTGACTTGAGCAAAAACGGCACCGCGCAGTTGGGAGGACTGAGAACTTGACGCTCCTCCGATGAAAACTACCCACCATGCAGTGCAGCGTTGTCCTTGCGCAAGCCGGGTGAAACCGGCGGGGCAGAGCGATATGTTAGCGGGACACACTCGCCTCCCTTCGGACTCGTTATTATAAAACATCTGTACACCTTTTAGACCTATCTCAAACATAAATCTCTTCTTTCGGTCGACAATAGTATTCAGGCCTGCTGCTGCTAAAACGCTTGTAGAAAAAAATGTGACGTTTTTTTTTTCTGTCTGTCCCAAAGACAGGAAGCAGAGAGACAGCCGACAGCCTCTTGCCCCCATCTCTAGTTATCTCTAGGCTGCTGACACCAAACAAACTGCCTTGTACTGAGAAAATTAAAGGGGGATTCCACCAAGATGGATGTTTAGAGTTTTGAATCTGCTGGGCAAGAGGCTGTTGAACAGTAGCGCTGAGCAGGACGGGGGGGGGGGGGGGAGGGCCAGGGCTTCAGGTAAAGCTGGGCTAGGCATAGACATCATTTTCTTACTGGTAGAAAACTACATGGCAGCGAAACGTCTGTATGTGCGAATATGTGTGTGTGTGTGTGTGTGTGTGTGAGAGAGATTGAGAGAGAGAGTGTGTCTATGCGGGGGGAGTCTTGAAGGCTCCCCAGGCGTGGAAGCAGCGTGTGAAGCAGTGGGGCTCGTTTCCCTTCCGGACCAGTCGCAGCTTCCGGGGATGTTCGGTGTCTTTGGAGCGCATGTGCTGGATGTAAACCTGGAGAGAGGAGGAGAGGAGAGGAAATGAACGGGATTTGGATATAGACACATAAACAGAAACCTAACACAAACAGAAAAACAGACACATAGAGACAGACAACCATGCACAGAGAGACACAGACAAACACACATATATTACACACACATATACACTCTTATTTACCTGGCAGGCTTTGAGACTAAGTTTGATTTCCACCTGGCTGGTCTGAGTGCCGACCCACATGTACACCTGAGAGAGGAGGGAGACAGAAAGAAAGGTAGAGTGAGTGAGAGACTGACTGAAGAATATTGTACTACAGAATCTGAAACAATGCAATTGATTACATTGCAGAAGGCCAGGTCAATCAACTCAATCAAATCAATTCTAAGTATGAATTCAGTTTATTATTGTTAGCAGTAGTAGTATTTAAACCCAAGTGTAGTTATGAGAAATAATGACCTCTTTGCCGTTGTCTAGCAGCATGATGTCGTCATCGGCCAAGTCATCCTGACAGAAGTCTGAACATTTCTCTGACACAGAGAAATAACCCTTCTCATTGGAACACCTGAGGGAGGGAGAGGGAGGAGGAGGGAGAACAGTATTAATAATGTATTATTAATACATACATTTCTTTTAACTAATAACTTGTGACCTCTGGGTGAAACTCAGTCCTGCCTGGAGAGTCACAAAGTATCAGAAAGAAAGACACTTCCACTGATGTCTGAGGTTATTCAAACTTGTATGGCAGCCATCTTAAATGTTCCAGTGAAATAGCCGGTCCAGAATGCTGATTTCAACAGCTTTTCAGTCCATTCTAAATGTTTTGATGTCCCATACACAACTCACCTGAAGAGCCGAGCGTATTTCATGTAATCTGCGTCTTCGTCGTACTGCTTCTGAGAACCAATCCCCACCCAGAAGAAGTTCTCTGGCTCCTCTCCCTCGTTGATCACCTAGGAGACAAGACACATACACAGGTGAGGGCAGAGGCAGAATGGGTCTCTTTACAGGCAAACTGACTGATTGTCTTACTTATTGATTGGTTTGACAAAACATACTTGCAGGCACACATACACAAAGTTGTTGGGGTTCTACAGAAGAAACCTCAATATTAATTCATATAATAGGCACACACACCACGGCCAAAATGTATTACAGCTGTAATGAGAGAGAAACATCACACATAGGCTACAGAATCTGTCTCGAACCTGGAATACACATTTCACAAGAGAAGCGGTCAGTCCTATAAATAACAAACTGGTTAAAGGGACTTCCAGACAAAGCCAGGATGTATTTAGCCTTGACTGTCTCCTTTCTTTAGCGCAAACACTTCCAATCCTTATCAGCCTATAAGGTTTTGGGGAAACTAAGTGAGAATAACTAAGAGGAATTCCACTTTGACTGTGAGAATGATTAGTAAATGAATAGTAGCATGAATACAGATGATTATAGGAATTTCTTATACTCACATAAAGGCACACACACACACACACACACCCTTACCTGTTTGCTGTACGTGTCGTCGAACATGCTGTTCATTATGTCCTCCGCCAGTTTGGCTTCATCAGGGTCAGCAGCTCTGCCCACCCAGGTGTAAACGATGCCCTGGTTGTCTGTGCTCTCAAATGGTACCTGCAGCAAACACATACTGTTACACAGAAGCCAAAGTCTTTTTTTTATTTTAGGAGAGAGGACATTTTTTGTTCCATATTCAGACAGTATAGAAGTAGTGGGGGACACAGAGGAGAAAGCTACCAAAATAAAGCAATCCCCACCTTGAGTATGAAGCAGAACTCTGAGTTGAGATTGCTGGAGTCTGTTCCAATCTGGATGGTTCTGAAAGAGAGATGTACAAAAAAAAAAAAAGGAAAAAAGGTTATGGAGAACTTTGAGATTTTAAGGAGAGGGACAAGAAGACTTCTATAGAGGACAGAAACTGATGCTTGTGCCCACTGTTTGTGAGAGCGCTGGTGCTCCTGACAATATGTGGTGCGTGTCTACCTGGTGCAGAGAGCGCTGCCATTGGTGCGTATGTGGTAGAGGGAGGGCTGGGCGGAGTCGGCCTTCTGTTTCCTCTTCCCTTTGTGGATGATGAACTTCCTCTTGAAATGGGACAGGAACTTGAGGTTCTCCTGCTGCTGGGTCATACGCACCACCTAAACAGAGATACACGCTATGGTTACACTTGTCATTTCAATGCAATGATTTTTCAAAAACCGCATATGGAAGTGGTCAGGCTCATATTGTGATTAGAGTTCTAGATATTTCTGGATGCAATGCGGCCACTTCATCTCCATACGACTGAGTTTACCTGACTACTCTATTGAGATTCCACCTTTGAAAGAACACACTTTTACTTTCTACACAAGCAATGGATAGAGAGAGGGGAGGAGCAGATAAAAAGTACTGCAGACAAATTTACATAAATACAGCCACAGGAGAGGCATAACAGCCATTTTCAGGCCAAGTGAGGACATACAGTGATATGATCTCACAAAATCTAATCTTTAGAATTAGATATAAAAAAGGACATCAAAAGCGTGGTTCGACAGAGGAAGAATGAGGCAGACACTCCCCACAATTTCTTTAACACATTCCCCTTGTGAATCATAGGTGTTTTTGCATTCTAAAATATGGTTGTCATTGTAGATTTTAGGTAAAATGAAAATAAATAAATTACACTTCACCCACAGGCAAGCCTCTTTGTCACATCTGAACACCTAGTCCTCTTACTGTTAGATAAATAAACCCAAAGGAGCATTTCATAAAAAGTCTAAATATTTTCAGTACAACAAAAGGCCATTGCATCTCAATTCTAGCTTACAAGGACAAATGTTTTAGATCTCCAGGTAGATGAAAGTACCTTGCTTCAAAGGAGTAGGGGCTAGAGAGTGTGTGTGTGTGTATATATGTGTGGCATAAATGAATAGCACAATTCACCCACATTCAGTTTGAGTATGTGTGCCAAAGAAAAATAACACATCTCCCCTATAATTGGTTTTATTTTCTGTGTGTGTTTGTGTACAAATCTATTTCCCTTACCTCCAGTTTGCCAGGGAACAGACTCTCAAACTTCTTCTGCAAGGAGAAGGTGAAGGTGAGCCAGCCCATGTTGGAGGCCTGCCTGCCCTGCCAGAAGTACACCACACACTGGAAGTCCTCCTCCGGCTGTTTGTCCTCCTCCTCCTCTCCTTCGCCCCCTCCGCCCCCCTTCTTCCCCTTCTTCTCTGTCTCATCATCCTCGTACTCCACAGGCACCCAGTACCTAAGGAAGCACAGTTGGAAATAATCAGACAACAGAATGATACAACAGAATAGAATAATAGAACAGAATTAAGGTCATTTTCCTTCTATGTCTCTACGCTGCAAACACACACACAGATATACAACGAGACATACAGACACACTCTTTTATTCAGCTGAAATGCATAAGAACTGAAATGAGCTGCAATTCCACCCCACCTTTCATCCCTGCTTGAACACCCCACCTACCCACCCACACACACACACACACACACCTACCTGCAGAGGAAGACGTAGCAGTCCTGTGTGTAGAAGTGTCCGAACTCCTCCTCTGGCAGACGAGCAAACTTCTTGCCCTCCAACACAAATCCCTCCATCCCATCCAGGTCCTCGTTCCACTCCTCCATCATCTGTTCGGCCTAGAGAGAAAATGTCATTCTGTAGAAGCAGAAACTCACGCAGAAACTCACTCATAATGATTTATATGGAAAGGCCGTGTGTGTGTGTGTGTGTGTGTGTGTGTGTGTGTGTGTGTGTGTGTGTGTGTTACCTCAGTGAGGGCCATGGGTGGCTGCCTGGGAAGGAAGAGAGCTGTGAGGTCAGCTTTCATCTGGTCTTTCTGTTCCGCATCTTTCTTCACCTGGGAGAGAAAACGCAGATAAAACACACTTCCTGCACTCACCAGACACAAGCAGCTATGCCTGCACGCCACACAAATGCACACATACAGTACAAGGGCTTTGATTCTCAAACACATCAGTCAATATTTCAAAAACGCAGATGATCCCATCCTCAAAAACATGACTGTATTGTGAGCAACAGCCTTAAGATGAGTCATTGATTTAATAGTAACTCGTAATGTGTTATTTAACCTTTATTTATCTGTATTAGTCCTGTTGATATCAACAAACTGTTTACTTCCTACAAGGGCAGCAAACACAGCTTTTAGACTACACACCACAGTGTCACTGGTAAATCTCAAACTTTGTGAGACACTTGACCTATTTTGATAGCTAACTAGACGTTCAGAACAGAACAGGACCACTAAACAATGGTTGTGATAAAGTGCATTTAGATAAAGATAAAGTTTAACTAGCATTTGGCTGGTGGCCTGCTATCTGAGCAAGCGTATTCATTTCTCACATTCCTTTCCTGACAAACACACACATCACTGACCTTGCCCTGTAGGTTGTCCTTCCGTTGTACAGTCTCAGCTGCTCTGGTGTAGTCCACCTTCAACACGTCATCCCAATTCTTAAACTTAGACTTAAACACCTGGAGAAGAGAAGAGAAGAGAAGAGAAGGGAAGGTTTAATATGTGCTCAAGTGAAAAAGCACATTACAAAAATGCAGGTAAAACACATAGGCCATAGGGTAAAAGTGGATCTTATTGATTTTTATATATAGCAGTGAATTCTGCTTTCCCAACACTTTCAGGAAGGTTGTTCATAGTCTAGGGGTCACACCAGCAAAAATAGCACAGGTGTGATTGGTGCAGCATGAAGGGTGGTGTGTGTGTCTGTATATTTTCTGTCTGTATGCTGTTACCTGGCACTCTGTGCCCTCCAGGTTGCGAGTTACACAGGCGTGTTTGGGCCGGTGCAGCATGGAGCAGATCTCCTGGCCCAGTTTCAAAGCAGCGGCTCGGACCAGACGGGGAGACTTCCTCCCGATCCAGATAAACACATCAGACCAGCAGTCCAGGATGTACACACACTTAGTGTCCAGCAGAGATTGCAGCTGGTGGGAGGGAAGGAAAATAGGAGAGAGAGATGAGTGGGAGGAAAGGAGGAAGCCAGGCAAAGAGAAAGAGAGGATGAGAAGGAGGAAAGAAGGGAGGTAGGGAAATAGGGAGAAAAGGCACATTGGTGACTGACCTGCAGTCTGCACTGCTTTGCATTTTAAACACATCCTTGTGTCATTATTTCACAATAAAACCATACTGTCTTGTGATTACGCAGCAGATACACCTACCAGTCTAAGCTCTGGCATGGTGTCCAGTTTGACCTTGCAGTCTTTGTGCTCCACTGACAGCTTGTAGTTAATCTGAGGCAGCTCCAGGTAGCCCAGCCCCAGGCCCACCTACACACAAACAACGACAAACAAACATACAATGCAGGTGATGATTCAGTTCTGAGGTAATTTTGGAACTCATATTTTTGTGGTTTAGCAACTACGCTGTCAAGTGTGTATCCCTGTCTGCGAGCTTCGACTTGTGATCATTGTGCCTATGCCACTGTGGTTTGTCATCATGATTTTTGAGACTGCTCCACTTGCCACATCAAATAATTTTGCAATTATGTGACCAATGCACGTGCAATTACACCACAGACTATTTGGCCTTGAAACACTGTTAGTTACCTCATGTAGCTTTGAAAATGCACATATAAAAATGAGGATGATCAGACCTCTTTTAAAGCTGACACAATTAAATGGCATTCAACTTAATACAATTAGCCTGTGTAGTTGCCTTTTTAATTGTGATTCAGTTAATTCAAAGTTGAAGTCGTTTTCCATGAGATGCCCATCCCATGTACGTCATTATGGACAACTTATAAATACGCAGTTACTGCTGTAACTCTCTCTCAGGGTGAGTACCTACCATTAGCTTGGATGATGGGGGCGGTTCTCAAGTGGGCGCCTGTTATTGCTGATGTTTCGTTGATTTAGGCGTATGACACCTCCAGAAAGCTCAACAGTATATCCTGGCATCACAGAATCATCCCTCTCCACACCTACTATCAACACTGATCGCATCTAGTCCACCATAAACTAATCTAATAACTAGGACTTTATTTTATAATCGGTTGCAATTCAGAAGATACTGTCAGGTATGGAGTAGCATTACTGTAAAAGAATGTTATTTTTAAAGTTTACCTTGTATAGTTTAGGTCTGATAGGAGAGAAGTCGTCTGGTACGTGTTTCTTGATCTCCTCTGGTTGTCCTCCCAGTACCTCCCAGAACTCTGGAGGCTCCTGGTTGTGTGCCAGGGTAGTGATCTCTGCCTTCCCCTTACGCTCATTCTTATTGATCTTCTCTGCAAATAGCCTGGGGGACGAGAACAATGCACACGCACAAACACACAGGTTTGAATTACTGCACTTCTCATCTGGAATCATGCCTTAAGCCAAACCTTAAATCTAAACCCAGACCTAACTGTGAAAAATAAACACACAAATGTCAATATGACCGAGAACAACAAAAAATACGTACAATTGACAAAGGAATGAATCCCAATAAAATACGCTTAGTATCTCCTCCTCAGCTCTGTAGCTTCTATGTAACAATTTTGAGTTTTTATTTTCTTAGTCAAGTTCTTGAGGGTAGCTAGGTGGACAAAATGTTTGTGCTCCTTAATGATTAACAGTACAAAACTTTATTACATAGCGAAGATGTATGATTGGCCCCAACAGAAAAAAAACACAAATCATAATAGTGTGATGTGTCTATGCGCTTACCTGGCCTTGGTGGTCCCGCTGAGCGTAGCATTGGCTCCTCTCCAGACAAAGATCTCCAGCCCCGTGTCCAACAGGAAGACAAAACTATCAGGGAAGGAAGGACAGGATGTTAGCTACACAACACTCTCGGTGTCACACTAAGCGAGACAGGCACACACATCAGAAAACAGGTATAAAAATTAAGTACAGAAAATCCAGAATCAATGCAGTGTGTATGTCAAACAGAGAGAGAAAGGGATGCAAAGACAATTAATAAGGAGAGATCCATGCTTGTGAGGGACAGAGTGGGTGTGTTGGAGGGTGTGCCAGAGTACGCATGCGAGTGTGTATCATGTAGTGTGTGCCAGAGGGGGGGGGGTGTGTGCAGGTGTGTTTCTCACCGTGGGTCGAGGGAGGAGGCCTTCAGAGGTACAGACTCCAGCCTGATGTTTTTCTTGCCATAAACTCTGTACAACCTGGAAAACACGCAGGGGTTAAGACCTGGTAAGGAAGCTTTCAGACCAATCTTTAACAGAACAGAGACATGTAGCTAATGACTAAGTAGCTGAAATAACAGGATGCTCAAATACTTCTAGATTGAATTTGCAAGAATCAGATTTTACATAAAGAAAAAGAAAAGAACAAAAAAGTCAGACACGACTTTCATAAACAGGCTTAAAAGGATAAAAGGCAAATAGAGTACAACAGGAATAGGTTTTTGAAAAAACTGTTCTCATCTTACTTAACAGCATAGGTTGTGTCCTCCACAGTGTAGAAGCCACTGGCTGTTCCTCCCTCAATGTAGGAGATCTCATTATCAAACACCTACACACAAACACAGCAGATATAGACAAAGAGACACTGTCAATTAGAACAGCATGTAGCAGTTGCATAAACCGGGAAGGATTCTTGGTTAGCTGCTCTTCTTTCACCAAGTATCCAGTATCTGTCTGTACTGTATGTCTGTGTGCACCCTGACATCTTTGCTCATGTGTATGTTTCCACGTACGGCACTGAACTCCTCGCTCTCATCTCCCATCTCCTCCCGTATCGTCCTGCACTCGGCTCCCAGGAGGTTCCTGAGGTTGACGGCGTGGATGGCAGAGCCCGCCTTCTTGTCCAGCGTGGCATCCTGGCCAATCCAGTAGTAGATATGCCAGTTCAGCGCTCCGTTATCATCCAGGAAGGTCTACAACGGGAGAGAGAACAATGAGAGAAAAATGGAGGGATACAGGGAGGAGGGGAATGGTGTAGTGGAGGGAGACAGTAAGATCAGTAGGAGAAAGAGGCTGGATAAAGTCTTGTAGTTAACATACAAACATCTAAAATTCCCTAGCTTGCAAACAGCGCAGCATCTATGTGAAATGTGTTAAAGGTAAACTTTGACTTGGCACCAACAAGAAAACATAAGACATTCCAACGCCAGCCAAGTTGAATCCATGCAAACCCAAGTAATGACTGACAGATTATCTAAGTGACAGTAGATTTGATGTGTTACCTTGAGGATGATGTAGCAGTCAGCCTCATAGAACTTGCCATGGAAAGCTTCTTCCACCTGCATGGGAACAAAGTTCTCTATCTGCCACACTGTCACACCTGGAACCTGTAGGGAGAAGTGGGACAGAAATGTTGACATTTGAACAAAGACAGGTAGCAAAACCTGAACCAAGATATCAACAATCACTACAATTTGTTTTTAAGTTTGAATTGAACACTTTTATAACCCTGCTGGTTGACTAAAAGCACACCTGGGGTATTAGCTGCCCAGTGCTGCCATGGTCTTGTATTGATGGGATTGATGTGATCAGGGAGTGGAAAGCATCACACCTCATTCACTTTCCCCATCTAAATTATCCTAGCTGGTGCAAAGAGTCGAACCAGCAACATTCTGGTTACTGCTTCTTTACCCTTCAGGCTAGAGCCATTCATATGGATTTAAAGGTGACTGAAACTTCGACTATGTGCCTAAACTTACTTTTCTGGAATGACAGCAATAACTGTTGATCCTCCTGAAGGCATTTTGGGCCACATTCAATCTGTGATAGGAGCAATCCCAATGACATACCTGCTCTGACCCACTCCCCTTTCCTCTCACATCAGAGATACACAGGCACTCACACTAAATACCCCCACAGAGAGGTACATCAGATCCTGGCAATTAATAGATGTCACTGACACACACACACATACCTGTCCCACGTCCTCCATGTAGAACTCAGAGTAGTCCAGATGAGGCTTCTCTAGACTCTTGTCCCAGCGCCGTGTTTTTAGATCGCCATATTTCAGATCCCCATTCTCCTGCAAAAATCAACAGAATTCTAGTTTAATAAAACAGAAAACCACCCTATTCTGTCTATACTCCTCTTCTGATCCTTTCCTGACTCTTCTTCTTATATCTTACAAACACCATGACAAGGAATTGTCAAGCATTATTGCATGGGTAAAACTTCTGAATGTAAACAAAGTCATGGGAGCAGTGTCATCATCTGCATAAACCATGGATGCATTAAGAGGAACAGAAATAAAACAAACATAATGTGATACAACAGCCAATCCCCCAATTTGGTGGGCGCTTTTATCCAAAGCACCTTACAGTATCATGACTGCAGGTATTTTTAGCACGACAGGCACCAGTAGGAAACAAATCCCTAACCTTGACACTGATACTGCCATGTCCTTTTGCATAAATGGAAACCATTGACCTCTATGTGATTATTGTTCCTGGTCCTTCTTTCCACTCTCCTTTTTCCTCCATTATCTCTCTGCTTACCTCCATGTGCTTCTTCTCCTGTGCGACGTCGCTCATGCCCTTCAGCACCTGCTTTGCCTGGTCATCCTGAGCAGAATCCTTCCTCCTCCTCAACCTCATCTTCCTCGCCAGGGGGTCACGTGGGCTGGCTCCTTGACATGCGCACAAACACAGTCATTTTAACACAGTTGCCAACATAAAGATACAGAGTTCAGTCTCCAGAAAAGACACAAACACACGCATTGGCTTTATGATAGTAGCAGAGGCACTGGCTCAAAATGTAACACTCCTTAAACATATTAATGTACACAATTATACATGTATGCGCACGTGCGCACCAACACACACACACAAACACACACAGACATACACACACACCTCCTCCAGCGGCAGCTACAGTAGCGGGTGAGGCCCCGGCCAGCCGTAGCTGGTTCTGTAGGGAGAAGTCGATGTTGTACCACTCTGCTGTCCGGTCAACTGGCTTAGGAGGCATCACCAGGTTGGGGTTCTCACGCACATCCAGGATCTACAGAGAGGTGCATTAGAGGGAAACAGTTTGTGTGTGCAGTGGGCAGTGAGAACCAATTCTAAAATTTGAGATTTTACTGAGTGCAATATATGCACAATTGAATAGTGAAACCCAACGTTTCAGAAAAGGTCTCGAGTCAGTTTCTCTAGCTTTACTTTACATATAACAAATGCCAGGTAAGGTAGAGCTTTTCCCCTACTTTTCTACCAGGTTGTGAGGTGGGTCAGAACCAGGATATTTTAATCCTCCTTTTCTGAGGCTTGACATCTTTATACAGTAATCAAATCCAAATCAGCTCCACCATTAACCCAGTATAAATGCTCTTTGTTAAGATAGCTTGAGTGTAGTATTATGCATGTACTTTGTGAGTGGGTTTAGTACTGTACCTCTAAGTCAGTCAAGAAGTGGATGGCCTCAGGCAACGTTACCAGACGGTTCTTATTCAGCACCAGCTTCTTCAGCTTACCACACCTAGACAACAACAAAAGGAGATACTGTAATCACATAAACTCATATTCTTGTGCTGCTTTCAGTGATAAAATATGTAAGAAAACAGAATCAGCCAATACCAATATCAACCTATGCAGTGCAATGCGGCAGCGTGAAATGTAGAAAATGGTGCTTTATATGGGCACTGCTTTTTAAGAAAGCATATTAGAGGAGGGAATCTGCTATCAAAAAGTGCTGCAGCATAACCTATTCTCTTTTTAGTCTATAAAGGTTATAAGGGAAAAAAAGAAACCCTGTCATGTTATAAATACTAGCCTATGCTATGCCATGTACAAGGCCATGGCCAAAGCTACCATCAAACGTTGACATGCTGTAGGCAACCATTATAGCAATTTCCTTTGATGAATAAAGAATTGACTGTAGTGCTAAAACCTGCCATTAGCTAAATGTCAGTGTTTTTTATAACAGAGGATTGGCTCTTATGATCAGCCAATTTAGAGACTACCAATCTAACAATGTAGAATGAAAATTGGATGTTTTGATGATTGGCAGCTGATCAATCAGAGTATAGCTAATCTTTGTGTGTGTGTGTGTGTGTGTGTGTGTGTGTGTGTGTGCGTGTGTGTGTTTTAAGCCCACCTGCAGAGCCCCTCGGGAATGAGCTCAAGGTTGTTGTTGGCAGCCATGAACTCGGTGAGGCTGGCCAGCTTGCCCACTCCTGATGGAACCCCGTCAAAGTCCAGCTTGTTAGAGTTCACATACAGCTTCTTCAGTTTGGACAGCTTACAGATTGCAGACTGGATTGAGACACATTAACAAAGATATTTTTTTCAGCTTGCAGAAATTGCACTGGAAATGTAGGAAAAATCTAGTATTCCAGCTACACAGCCCATCAGATTAGTAAATCACTCTGTTAACCAATCTAGCAATTGCTCTCTAAAAGAGGGATAAAGGAGAAGTGGGCAGACGTGATATTTTACATTTAAATTTTTAGGCATTTAGGTGATGCTCATATCCAAAACAAAAAGAGGTTAGGGTTTGGGTTAGGGTGTTGTTGTTATAGGATGTATTCTTTAATCACTAGGCCACCCTCCCGCCCGATAATGTGCAGAAAGAATAAAGATCATAGGTAGGAAAGATTAGCAGATAAAAAACAAAACAATAGACAGTAGTAGTAGAAAGACAGCCATGCAGACTGAAATGGAGCCATTACAGCTCTGAAAGAGAACAGAGCAGGAAGCATCATTCCCACTGGACACTAAAGAGCTACAGTCCAATATTCTTTCATTCACTATTTTAATGGAGAGGATGTGAGCGGAGGATGGGGCTTGACACTAACACAGAAAAAGCATTTCACAATTTTTAATATTGCAAGTACTCCTGTTACGCAACTTCCCCAAAATATGTGCTCAGCACTGGTAATTAGAGAAGAAGTACTTTGCAGAGACAGGTGTGTGATGCATCGTCCTTACAGGCAGTGAGGTGAGCTGGTTGCGGCTGAGGTTGAGTGTCTCTAGCTGAGTCCACTGGTCGATGCAGAGGGAGAGTTCTGAGATCTGGTTACTGCTCAGGTTGAGTCTCTTTAGACTGCCCAGCGAATACAGACACTCTGGCACCCGAGTCAGATCGTTACATGACAGGTCCACATCTGGGAGAGAGACAAGGAAGAGAGGGAGAGCATATAAGCGTGTTTGTACGTTTAAGCAAAGGAGTGTATCACAGTGTGTGAGTGTCGCTGGTGGTCTAGTATCCGAGTCAGGGATAGTGAGAGACAGAGAGAGTGACGATACATATAGGAGTATGCATTTGTGAAAATCTATATCTGAACAAAAAGTATTGGTCTGTGCCAAGTGTGCCAAGAGGTAAAGGCAAGCTGGAAAATGTGTCAGGTTGTTACACAAGTGGCCTGGGAGAGATAAGCTGATGTATATAGAGAATGGTGTGTGTGTGTGTGTGCGTATGAGTGTTACCTGCTAAGTGTGTCAGTCCCTCCAGGCTGGTGGGCATGTTGCTCTGGGTCCTCTGGGTGTTCCTCAGATGGAGAGTCTGTAGTGCAACCATGGCTGGCAGCTGGCTGCTCAGACACACACACAGAGCCGACACTTAGCACTCAAAAACAAGGGTACAATGTTGCTTTGTAACTCAATTTACCATTAAGTTTTAACCTAGAATTGCTGAACAAAATATTTTTAATTCATGCGTTGACTTAGCTATAACAGTTACAAAATCACAGATCTATTTCCTAGTATGTCTATATACTGGGCACCAACCTACAGGTGGCTCATTCCTGTGTGACTTCTACCTTATTGCCTGGTGTATGAGTGCACACTGCATTTCCATTATGCAGGGCCCACAGGGCTCTGCACGGCCTAAAGAACACATATCGTAATTCCCCTAAGTACTGCACATTGCAAAGAGCATTACGCACACACGGACCAACCAACCAACCAACACACAGAGCTCAGCTCTCACTGATGTGATCCTCTCAAGCACATAATAACAAGTTAGAACCTTGTAGCAGTTCATAAATATGGGTTATTAAAGCTGCACTAGTCAATTTCACACAAATAGCAGCAGGATATTCCTTGTATTTAGAGGACTGCAGTGCCCAGCAATCACCTAACATAATTTCAGCAAACTGCAAACTCCGAGGACATAAATGTCTTCTTCTTAGTGGTGGTATTAGTCACTTCCTCAGGGGCTGAATTTCAGTGCGGGATTGCGGGTATTGCACATAATTTCATCGATTCCCACAAATCTAGTGTAGAATGCGGGACGACTGGCCGGAAGCGCTGCATCAGACGGACGGACGGACCCCCCCCCCCCCCCCCCAAAAGTGTATAAATCCCCCCTATGTGAAGCACTTAAGGGGGGAATTCCCCCCCATGCCTGCCATCTTTACCGCAGCTGGGCGTGCATCAGTGGGTTGTTGTTTAGTATGAGTGTCTGCAGGTGGACCAGGCGTCTCATCTGGGGCGGCAGGCTGTCCAGCTTGTTGTCGCTCAGGTCCAGATACAGCAGGTCTGTCAGGTTGATGAACAGCTGGTTGGGGATGGAGTCGATGCCATTGTGGCTTAGATTCAGCACCAGCATGTTCCTGCTGTTTTCCAGGTCCCTGGGGATCTCCGTCAGCTGGTTGTAGCTCAGGTCCTGAAGGACAAGAAGGGAATGTGTTGGGTGAACACCCTGTCCACTGTGTTTTTGTTGTCAGCATAACACATTTATTTTTCGGGATGACAAAGCTTCAAATTGAATTAAATAAGAGGGATCAAAAGAAAGTGAGAGTATAAAGAGAAACAATACATACAAGCACTAGAAAAAGTGGGCTACACATATAAGGGACCTCTGTTAAATAGTCTGAATCACTTCCAAGTCTCACACAGTAGCCAGATGTACAGCTTATACCATCAAGCCTTGCACCAAGGGTTAACTGAGAGAGAACAGAATAAATAGGTCCCCTGTTGTGGGTCTCTAAAGTGGAACGATCCTATTTTATACAACTGGATTAAGGACTGATCCTGTAATTGACACCTGGGAAACTGACTGAAAAGCCAACACACTTCCAAACTGACCTTGCTTTATCGAGCATGGCTTGGCAGGAGAATAATGGCGCAGCCAATAGTAAAAGTTGCTGACTGTCCTACGCATATTTCACTGTGCCTTGCCGTACCCTCTGGCAAAGTAAATATACTAGTGTGGCGAAAAGCAATTACAGCAATGAGTCACCTCAGTGGAAGTATGGCTATGGAAAAAGAAGGGGGTTCAGGAAAGGCCAGATAGAGGTGTAAAGAATAAAGGCACTGGAGCATAAGAAATAAAGGAAAGGGTGTTGTTGGATAAGTGGAGGCGGGCTGCAAGGAAGTCAAGGGTGTGGTAAGGAGAGAAGGGGACACTGGGGGACAGAGTTGGTGAGTGAAGACATATAAAATTTTATTTGTGTACCAGCACAGAGAGGTCGTCCAGTTGAAAGATGTCATCTGGGACTCCAGAGTTTTTCAAGTTGTTGGCTCTGGCCACGACCGCCTGCACACATAATGAAACACATTTAGTACATTATTATATCTTGGTGTAGATTATAGATTTGTCTAAGAAATTTGCAACATTGCACAAAGACAACACAAGTTAACAGAACGGTGTTTGGGCCAGAAAACCCAAGTGAGCTTGTCAAAGCATTCAATCAAAACCAATAGTCTAGAAAATGCTGTTTATACCAATATCTCCATGTGTCTTATGGGTATGTTTATGTGTGTGTGTGTGTGTGTGAGAGAGAGTTACCCGTAGGTTAGGTAAGCTGGACAGTTCTCCATGTAAGGTTGTCAGGCTGTTGTGACTCACTGAAAGATGCTCCTGAAAAGGGAGGAAAAACACAGATAGGTTTCAGTTACAGATACACAGAGCACTGCAAGTGCAAGTGCACAAACACACACACACACACACACACACACACACACTATCTAAAACCACACTGACACAAGTATGCCCTACAAGGTGTACTGAACTGTGTTGTAAAATGTACCACTTGCACTAATGCCCTGTTATCTCCTAACAGTATTATCTCACTGCAAACAGGATAAAATGCAAGGCAGATGTTCAGGTAAACACACCGGACACTGTGATGGCTAACAGAGATAGCAGACTAATCTTATTTATCTACACCATGTAAGATCAAGCATTTTAGCATAGAGATCATCTTTTCACCATGGCCTGCTGATCACAGATTTAGGAGGTTTAGATTAGATAATCCTATCAGAGATATTCAGGATTAAAGCATGTGTGTGGGGGTGTGTGTGTGTTCTCAGCCAGGTGGGGTTTCACAAGTTTGACTGATAAAACTGGAATGCATCGAATTGCTGGTATGATCTCCTCCCCATGACTCAAACTTTTAAGGGGAAACACTGGTATATTTTTGACTAATCAGAGAGGGACAATACTGCCTTCAGCAGTGTGGTGATGGAGAATGGCACATTGGATTGGATAAATCTAGGTTGATAACGGGGATAGAGTGGGGTACTGACTGACCGAATTAAAAAAAAAATATCCTTTTGACCTCTCTGCTAAGCTCTTATTTTTATCTTTTTTTTCCTAGGTTTTCTTTTCCAGGCACCAACTGACTCCTTGTGTGATTATGTATCCTGACAAATAGATCAGTACTTTTCCTTGAAACTGTATGTATACTGGCCATCATCTTTTATCATGGTCCCTATCGGGGCAGGAAAGTATTTTCTGTTGAAAGCCCACAGTGGCTGGTGCATCTCAACATTCATCGGCACTGTGGACTTTCACTGTGGATCCCAACATTACTGATTTGCCAGCTAGATTCCTAGATTTTTTAGAATAGATTAGGACCACCAAATGATAGCTGAACACTAGCCAAAAAGCTTGGTAGTGTGGTGAAATCTTAGCAGCCACAAACGTACTAGTGTTTGAAATGACAGTGGGTCTGCAACTACATAAAATGTGTAGTCCTGTTTTTATTGGGACTGAACAAGGTTTTCCTCATATTTCTTTTTTTTAAATCATATTTACATCTTGTATCTATCTATCTAGGCTTTATGCCCAATTGTAAAACTTTAAGACTTCAAAATTACCCATCCATATCCATAACTATTCCACACATTTCCAGAGTTTGAAGACCTATGTAGGAAGCCTGTATAATCGCAGACCAGGCCCCAGACATTTCATTCATTATAATCCACACTGAAGTCCCCCCAAGTATAGAGGTGCCTTGCCCAGCTAATAATTAGCAAATAGGACTGAGAGTCTCACCAGCTTCTGCAGAGAGGCCAGCTCCTCTGGGAGGTAACACAGTCCTGTTCTGTTGAGCTTCAGCCATCGCAGGCTGCTCATAGACTTGACATGCTCTGGGAAATAACCGCCCTGTAAAGACAGAAGAGCAAGAGAGGGGAAAAAGTGACAACTGTCAGGACAGAGAATGACATCTGACAACAGCAATGTTGATAGTGACTTTGTTGATCAAAGCTATGTACAATATTTTCTCAATATATCAGTGTGAAATAAGTTGCTGAGATGTACTCTAAACAACTGCCAGCATTACCAATAACAATATTCTGTGCCTGTGGTGGAGGTGGTGGGGTTATGACAACTGAACCCAGGTGACATGGCCTACAGAAAATAGTGCCAATAGTTATTTTATCAAATAATTTGAGCCTGGAATATTGACATAAGCTCCTAGACGTTACTCATAAAAGATGGGGATTTGTGTAACTGCAACTGGCAGTAACCACTAGGGGTAAGGCCAGCAAATAACTACTCCAAGTGAAAGAGCTTTGCCCTTCAACTGTAAACTCTATCTTTGCTCTAAAATGTCAACAAAATCCAACAGGTAGTCTAAAGGGCACATCAATCCAATATCTTACAAAAACAGACTATTTTAACCTCATTAATATACAAGAATGAGAATAGTCCATTTAGTGTGTGTGTGTGTGTGTGTGTGTGTGTGTGTTTGTGTGTGTGTGTGTGTCAATACAAGATTAGAGATGACATCATCACCCTCTTTCTGGTTTCAGTGGCATTGTGGGTGGGTGTGACAGCACAAATCTGGCAAACTTCAGTCAGTTAGCTAGACAGCAGACATCTAGCCAGCTGTGATGTTTTGCCTCTTACGTTACATTGTCTTGCTCAGGTTGGGTAACTAACCAGACTGCAGTGCTTAATATCTAAATAAAATGTCGGCAAGTTAAATAATGCCACCTTACACTGAAACGTGTTTTGAATCCACCGGCCATTTGATGGCTAGCAATTGAAAAAGTTACTCCCCACCCTGCTTGTACAGCTGTGGTACTGACATGGCAGCTATGCACACAGTACACAAACAGTTCTGTCAGTTCAGTTCAGATACATGCCAAATCATGCCAGCTGTCATTGCTGCCAGGGCTGCTTTTCCTGTCTCCCAAACTAAGCTTGCTATGTGGGTCAAAATATAAAAATATGACGACATTAGCTGGCTACAGCCACCCAAAACACCCTGTAGTGTTTTTTTTGGACATGACTTTATCTAAACGTTGATAAAACTGACTGGTTAAATGTCTAGCTTAAGATAGCTTCTGACACAGGGCTTCTGACTTGTAGCCCAGACATGATAACCAGAGTTAGCCAACAATAAGGCTGAATTAGCTAACCTGGCTTTAGAATAACAGCTAACGTTAATTGTACCCAAAACTATCAAACATGAGCAAGCAACCTAAATAAACTAGCTACCCCAATTCCCAAAAAACAGAACTAGCATTCCGATAAACGCCGGACAGGACGCTTGTGGTCAAGACATGACTGACTCTACTTTAGTCATGTCACACATATGACAACTGGCTAACGCCCAATGCTAGTGAGCTAAACTCGTAAGCTAATGTTTTAGCGAGCTCAGCCGTTAGCTTAGCGTCGCTGTGTTGTCCTGTGCCACTTACTGGGCTTAGCTTTAGCTAGCTAGCTAAGTTTAGTGTTTGTTACATAGCTATCGATGTTAAATCCAATAATATTGCCTAAAATCCTTACTTTGAAGTCGTTTCCACTGAGGTCTACCCCCCTTATGAAGGGGAGAACTCCGGTGGCAGCCATTTCTGGTTCAGAATGTCAGCCGCTCCGCTCTCGCCAGTCTATTTTGGTCTGGAAGTAGCAGGGTGGGTTGACTGGTGGCTGTGAAAATATGCAGGAGAGGACACGTCGTCACCAGACATGAACGGTTCAAGTTGGTGATGTCATTCACTCACTGCGCATGGTCCTTACCCTCCGACTCTGATTGGCTATGATGTCATTGTCTTCTCCTGTATTTTACTCCGAGGCTGTCGTTGGTGGCTGCGTAGAAAAGTCCACTCCCAGCTGCTACCGAAACACCCCCAAACTGTCGGGTACTCCACCAGCTGAGTTTGAGAGCAGTAACAAAGTTTTAGCACTCAGATTATCTATAACGTTATCCTTTTTGGAACCTCCGCCTTACACACGATTATAATGTACCCAGTTACACAAGTCCAACGTCGTCAAATCAAACGATCAAATGCGACAGAAAAGAAGGAAATTAAATAATTAACTCCTTCTCTATAACGGGACAGACAGACCATATGAAGTATTATAATATCGGACACAACGAGGTGCCGCTTGGGGGCGCCGAGGTTGATGTGCATTTTTATCTTTCGATGAATTTGTGTCGTACTGCTTCACACAAAGGAACCATTGTGTCTGGTTATGAAAGATAAGATTCATGTTTGACGACGTTATTTGTGTAGAAAAATGCCGAGATACTGAACTGCTTATCTCGTTGTGACAACCTCTTTGGTCGTGACACATTCCACGGAAGCCGGTGTCAGAATCAGTGCTACACGACCAAGTTGTGTCAAGCCAATTAGAAATAGCCAGAATAATACCGGAAATGTAACGTTCTCCTTCAAAATAAAAGTATTATTCAAGTACTTTGTAACCAGGTTTGTAACACGTTTGTTAATAAGGCCTTTATTTTGAAAGTTATAACCGGAACTCTTATATGGTGTATTTTTTGTTCTGGTTGGTTTGACACTGGTACCAGAGAAGACCTCTCTCAGCTGTCAGCTGTGCCGTTAGCAAACATTAGCTCGCCAGCTAACAGAAAAAAAGACAGCTGTATTTTGGGTTTTACATTATGGACAAGAATGCCACGAGATACAGTGTACAGCTGTATATTTACGACCTGTCAAGAGGAATGGCTCGCAGCCTCAGTCCCATCATGTTAGGTGAGTGACATCAAAAATCTCTTCCACCGCTGGCCTTGGGGACATTTCACTTGATAACGACAAATACCGGGTGATGATGTTCTCTCCATTGTGTGTGCCTCGTAAAGTCGCTTTACTTGTATTACCGTGTAGAGTATAGGCCTAATTCTCGGCTACTATGGTTTGGCCACGGTCCAGTTAAGTTTTATGCAAATGATGTAAAAAAAAAAAAGATTGTAAATGGACTGCATTTATATAGTGATTGTGATTAATGTGATTGATTTGCATTTTATTGCCAGGTACATAGGATGATATATGGTCGATATTAAGGGTGTTGACGTCCATCCTGGGTGCACAAACTGTTAAATGCATCCACTTGTTAGATGTGGATGTTATGTAATTTTACACAATGCAAATCGACCACTTGTACTGTATACCTGTTTGCAAGTGTCTCTAGCTGATAACACATTGATTTGCTATTCTCTTCTCACCAATACTCCTTTTTGTTACAGGAAAGCAGCTGGACGGCATTTGGTATGAATCTACCCCCCTTCTGACTATTACTGTTGGTTTTGTAAGTCCAGGGTTATTGGCCTTGACCTAAATGAGAGGTTTAATAAAAGTCAGTCCTGCTGGGTTATGATGAAAACGTATTGCTTCCCATGTTATGTGCAGATTCATCAGAAATAGGCCAGTGACCCATTTCTGGTCCCAACGCAGAGGTTAAGAAACCAGGGATTAAAGGAAAAATCCACACTAAAACACTTCAACAGTGTTAAAAACAGATATTGGAGATGTTCCTTGTACTTTTCTGGGCCCATTTTGTTGTTTGGTGGTGTATTTGTCTTACGCCTGCGGATAACTGGCCAAATGTAGATGCTGTGATGTCACATTGCGATATTTTCGCAGCTACAATGAAGTTTGGTAGCAGAAAATTGTTCCACTATCTCGAACAGCTCCTTCTTTCTAGACTCACCATTTTGCACCGACATTCAACAATCATACAGGGAGAACAGGGGGAAATCCATTGAAGAAAAGGAAGAGAGACCAATTTCTCCACTGGAAGTGGAGCCTCAATAGACCAGAATGCAATGTAGACACAAGACATGTTGCTTTTTTAGTAAGGGGAGCGACACATAAAACTAACAGCTGAGTGCAACAAGTTCTTTCCTGTTGTCTTGGGGTTGTTGAAAGGCATTCTGGGAAATGTAGGAATAACTGAAGTAGAGGAAGCAGATTGAGGGGAAAGTAGGTACACCAAAAAAAGTAAATTACAACACTTCATCACAAAATAACTCCTAGAATGCATTGACATCACAGATTGATGATGTATAACAGTGTGAGAGTATCTGAGGGTGGATTTTTCCTTTAAGTGCCTCTACTGTAGTAGCATCTGTACTGCAAACACTGACTACTGTACTGAAGAGTTGTTTTGTAGACTTGTGTTTATCCTCTCGATATTGCTGTGTTCCTCTTCCAGGCACACGGCCATAGTCGTGTACGGAGACGAGTTCTTCTTCGGAGGGGTGGGGATCTCCAGCTGTTCGCCGGTAAGACCGCCACGAGGGAATCTACGCTTCTCGTTTCCCATATTTCATCAAACGAGCCCATGACGAAAATGTAGGCCAGCTACCTCGCGCTGCTGCGCACGTAGAGGCAGGCAAGGGAGTTTCAAACTTTTCGGTGCTGAGGCTGTGGCCCACTTCCGCAAGACAGAAAAAATCCCAAGGTACGCAAAGTTTCTAGACGGGTGTACCGCATCATGCCTGGAAACGGTAGAGGTAGAGAGACCCGCTAACACCTGAGGAAGTTGCTGGTTTGATTCCCGGCACTCTAAGAAAGTGCCGATCTTGTTGCTTTTTGATGCATCTTGAAGGTGAAAGTGATGAGGAGAGACTGAATGTATCACCAGGTTTGCTAGTTCATTGTTTTGAGGTGTACTGTTCATTAGAAGGCCTCCTGGAAAATCACTAAATCATTGAAAAGACATTGTTTCATCGCACTAAACATGTATAATAAATAAGCAATAAGACACGAGTGATGCACTGTGCATTATGGCACTGCTGTACTTAAAGGAAAAATCCACCCTCAGATACTCTCACACTGTTAGATATCATCAATCTGTGGTGTTCAATGCAAGAGTTATTTACTTCTTTGGTGAACCCACTTTCCCCCAACCTTCCTCGTCTACCTCCTCTTCAGTTAGTGATTTCCTACATTTCCCAGAATGCCTTTTGTCAGCCCCCAGAGAACGAGCCTGAACTTGTTCCATTCAGCTGTGGGTTATACATGTAGGTGGAGAGAGCAGTAGCTATAGTGGAGCGAGACTATTTCTGGTCAAAACTACAACATGTCTTGTGGCTGCATTGCATTCTGGTCTATTGAGGTTGCTGTCAGTGGAGAAATTGGTCTCTCTTCCTCTTCTACGATGGATTTCTTCCTGTATGCTTGTTGGTTGTCGGTGTAAAATGGCGGCTCTAGAAATGGATGTGTTAGTGTGTCAGTATGCAGTGAATAGCTTGAGATCCTAGTGCTTGTTTGTCGTTTCATTGATTTACTTAATCAGAGTGTTTGAACCCAGTCCACTCTTATGTTATCAGTATATTGAACTGTGTGTGCTGTGCTTGGAGGTCCCTGGTTGACTTTTGGTTATTGAGAGGCAGAAGGAAGCACAGGTCATAGATATTCTATAAGGCTCATCCCGGCTCTGCAATGACTTTTGCAACATTGGGAGTTGGACTTTATTAGCCTTCCTGGCTCATCAATAGCAGTCGCACTTTTGGAGCTCCTTAGTCTCCCCCGCTTCGAATCAATAAATTGACTTCCTCTGTCTTAAAAAAACATTAGACTATTGAAGCTCAGTTGATCCTTGGACTTCTGAATGTATCTTTCTTTGTGTAATGGAGTTCCTGCCTGCCTCCTCAGTAACTACTGGGGGTCCTTGAATAGTCCTTGAATAATGTTTTAGTTTTGAGAGACATTTTCATAATTTTAGATGATCATTAAATGGTGTGTGTGTATGTGTGTGTGTGTGTGTGTGTGTGTCTGTCAGGGTGGGACGATGCTCGGCCCTCCAGACACAGTGGTGGAGCTGGGAGAGACTGAGGTGTCAGAGGAGATATTCATGGATTACCTCTCTTCCTTGGGAGAAAGCACATACAGGTCGGTCACACACACACACACACACACACACACATACACAAACTCACATTTGCCTGCACAGGATTTGCTTCCATTTATTTGATTTTTGGCCCTAAATCCATTTTAAAGTCTAATCTTATGTTTCTCATCCATCAGATAATAACAATACTACTGCTGCTACTATTAATACTAGTACTACTACTACTACCACCACTACTACTACTACTACCACTACTACTACTACTACTACTGCTACTACTACTACTACTACTACTAATAATAATAATAATAATGATAATAGACTTTATTGATATATAAATGATCTAAAAGCTTAGTTTACAAAGTAGTTTACAAAAAGACTTTAAAACAAATATGAAAAAACATTAGAAACAGGACAAGTGAGCAAAACATCAGAACCATTACAAGTCTATAAAAGTGCATTTTAAAAAGAGATTTAGATGAAGATGATAATTCTACAGTCTAAGAAATATTTTGGTGACTGTGAACTAGTGGTGGCCTTCTCTCCTCCTTCCCTCAGAGGGGAAAGATACTAGTTGTCTAGGTGAAGGCGATAACAGCTTTAACAATGATAACTGTTGTTCATATTCACCATAAAAATAAAACTGAAAACCTCGACCTCGGCCTGTGCTCTGATGACTAATCTTCCTCTCCCTCGCTCTGCCCCCTAGCAGACAGGACTGGCAACCGGTATTTGTTCGTTATGTAACCATTTAAATGAGGTTATATATATGATGGATTATGAGTTTCACTGAATTTACAGTATCTATTAATGCTTGAAGAAAGAGTGAGTCTGGATATATTTTGTCTAATTTTCAAAGGGTTATTTGTCGCCAAATTCAAAATTCTGACCAGTTCAGTCTAGGTGAGTGATAGGTTTATCTTTCACAATGCTCCGAAACTGTTATCTGATTCATTAATATTTCCTTTCTTTCTTTCAGAGGTGACAGGTATCGGCTGTTTGAGCACAACTGCAACACCTTCACCAACGAGGTGGCTCAGTTCCTCACAGGCAGGCCCATCCCCTCCTACATCACCGACCTTCCATCTGAAGTCCTCTCCACGTGAGTGTGTGGCTCAGTCTGTCTCAGTCTGCCTGTGGTTTAACTGAGTATACAGAGATGCAGTCAGGGTCCGAAGTTAGTATCTGACATGCATCAGATGGCGATAAAATTGGCCTTTCTTAATCAATAAGGGTCACCCACTGCTCACTTAATGCCTTTATTATACACAGTTTTTGGTCTTTGCCTGTTCTCAAACTTTGTCCTTGCTGGCCACCGTACACTCTCTGTGACAGTGAGCCAATCAAATCAAAGCAGATTCTTGATTGGCTGCCTGTCACACTGACTTCACACAAACGATAGATTCTAAACTTATGCAAACTTCTCCTCATGTTTCTTCACTGCCTGGATGGTTAACTAACTTAACATTACTTAAGAATTAATATCAAAATGTGAAACATTCTAACTTCAACTTCATTCTAGCTTCAAAATGCTCTCTTTAAATTTTGAATTTTATTTGCACTTCATGATGAATCACAAACTTGATTTATTGTATTTCGGTCAAGTTCTAGTCTTTCCTGCACACTGCTGCAGTAATACTTCAGTATCGCACCATACAGCAGACAAACTGTTTTGAAAACTCATTTTGTTCTATTTTCAGCTGTCACACGGCACAAGGAATGGTTTGGCCACCAGTCATTTGATAGTTTTCTGCTACAATGTGCCCATTCAGTTTGACTTTGCTACACTTAAGAGAAAACAGGCAGCAGTAGTTGCTGTAGTCCTAATGTCAAGTCAACTTTATTTATAGAGCACTTAAACACAAATTCTTACACTTTGTTCCAAAGTGCTTTACAGTGCTTGCACTTGTTAAAAGTGCTGCACAGAACAGAAACAGGTAAGGAGAATGCAGACAAAGCATATTAAACGCACACGCAGTTACACCCACACACACACACACACACACACAGTAGGATACGGTAGATGCATAATGGGCAACTATTACCTTTGCTACCCCTGCAGTTAGCATACAACCTTCCTAGATTAATCGTCCTTACAGCTTGGCACTTGCACTGTAGTACCAGTGAAATGTGCTTATGTTCCATAAGCTGCCCTGAGAAGTTCTCTATACAGTACGTGACAGTTCAGTTAACATAACTGTCTGAAGAGATGCTCACATGCATGGCAGCACAATGCAATATCGTGTGGAAAAGTAAGCTTAAAGTATTGTATTACCAGTATGCACTATTGTGTTTTCCTCCTCCTTGTCTTGGCAGCTGGGAAGTCTCTGAAACATTTACAGCTTGTGACTCTAAAACGCACTATTAGAGCCAAAACAAATTAAATTCTTTTAAGTGGAAGGACAGGTCTGTTTGGTGAGCTGGCCTGTCCTGTCACTTCAGTTGTAGGAGAGACACTGCTATACAGTAATAGTAATAAATCCATTCCTGCATCAGTAACACACACACTATGCAGATGATACACATGCAGCCACATTTGAATAAGGTTTGGATTTAAGGCAGCTAAGCCAAAACATGTTTCAGTCTGAAAAAAGGAATCAAACCTTCTCTCCTTCTCTTTTTTTCCTCCCCTCTCCCTCCCTGTAGGCCATTTGGCCAGATCCTCCGGCCCATCCTGGACTCCATCCACATCGCCCCTCCCGGGGGGAACGTCATCAACGGGGGAAGAAACAACTAAACGAAGTGCATCCGAAGTCACAGGGCGCTCTCAAGGTCTCTTCCATTGTAGTCAGACAGCCAGAAGAAGTCTGGAACTCATATTTTCTGTCTTTTTCTCTGTTATTATAACAGTATTGCACACTGGTATTGAAGCATATAGCAATGTTGGAAGCTGTAACTGAGACACGGACTGGCCAGTTAAGCCTTCCAAACCTCATGTTGGCAGGATGGGAAAGTAACACCAGCCACCGGCCAAATGCTGGTAAATTTGTCAGTTTCTCAAACAGTCACTTTGGCAGCTAACCAACCATCATGTGGAGATGCTTTCTTCTCCTTAAAATGTAGTTGGTTGGTAAATATTGAAAGAGGCTGGTGAATTTGTGAAGTTGTGGACAAAACACTGTTTCCTCCACTGAATGTTGGCTCTTATTATCGGGAGGGAAGTGAGATATCCGATCAATATAACTTCATTAATACCATATCAGGTTTCACACAATAGCCGCGATGCATCATATGATGTGGTTGTCTTTTTATGATAGACAGCTGTCTATGTGAGAATCGTCTGCTGCCAACTACAATGGGATGAACCTGAGTGTCCGCCCTTGCATAGATATGTTTTAATTACTATATTGATTTTCAATGGATGTGGGTTAATGGAGGGTTGAATCTCAGCGGGTCTATTAATGTCAATCATTTTGCTTTTGTACTTTTCTGTTTTTGTTTTGACTTTTTGTTATTTGGTAGCTGGTAGATTATCTCCCACCAGCAATGCTTTTGTACCTGGAATATTTGTTTCTGTTTTTTGAGTTTAGTTCAACTCTTTCGTGGTTGCCTACTGACCTTACATTATCTTTCCCTATAGTTGTTGATATGACATACAGTAGCCATGTACTAAATGATGCCTAACAGCATAGAGATTACAAGACTAGAGGGGACATCATAAGTCATAATGTCTTCTCTAGGGTTTATATCTATGTATATCAGGGCTGTGGTCAGTTCACCATAAATTCAGTTATTTCTGCATGTAAGTAAACACTGCATCATTTATTAATGACAGAGGAGATAACAAGTTTGTGCGTATGGCGGGCACAATGGTGTAAAATCATTCTCCAAGCTAAATTCCCAGCATTCTAAGTTGTTTCTCAATAGGCTGGATATGTCAGCCTAAATCCTCTCTCTGATTTAATTGAATTCAAACTGAATTGAACCACAGCCCTGTTGTATGGCAGATCAGTCACCATGGGTTCCATAGGACCTGTGTTTTCAGCCCCAGAGGAGGAGTGCTGATCCTAGATCTGTTTTACTTTGCGATGATGCAGGATGCGCAATCTGCGATCCACGATCAGCACCCCCCACCCCCACCCCCCGAAACATTGTTGCTCTGAAATGATCGGTGCCATGAGGTCATGTGCCTGGAGGAGGTGGCGTTTGCCTGGGAACGCGAAATTGGAAACCATAATTTGAAAGCATGCATTTGAACCATGCACTTGAAAGCCTGCAGATTGTTGTTCTTGATCTAGTCAGGAGTTTGCTGTCATTTTCCAGTGGTTTGCCATCAAAGTCATTCTAAATTAGAGCACATCCGCAGCTTTTTTTCACTGTAAAGGTGACTATACACAGGGCAACTTACTTGGGCAATGTTGACTGGGAACGTTGCCCTGTGTACTGTCAACTTAACAGTGACCTATTTGAATCCTATAACAGCCACCAGAGTGTGTTTGATATATACACCTCTGTGCCTTCACTTCCCTTTGCTTGGCTACACTGTTTCTGTTGACAACACATATTAGATGAAAGACATTAGAACTAATAAGGATCTGTCAGCTCCATAACACACATATAAGTAAAGATCAATATCTGACTCTGTAATACAATATAACCCTTATAATTCTTAACTCTAGTCAAACTACTATATAGCAATAGCAAATCTTACAGGATAAACAACATCATAGTAAGTGACAAATTATAGATGCTGGACCATCGCCATGTCTGGATCCAGTAATGCTTAGTACAGCCTCTACTTTTCACAGTTACAATGCCTCTGGTTGTGTGCCACCAGATGGAACACATAGCTGTTCAAATAATGCATAGACAGATCACATGTTTTACAGTATACCTGATTAAGCTAATGCATGGTACATTTGTAGACATATGATGAAAAAACGTCTCAATTTTTTTCATCTGACGCCTTCAAGTCTGCACCTCGCCTAAAGTATCTGGGTGTGCGTCTCCAGTAACCCTGAACCTTATGAGTATATCCCTGCCAAAACAAGGTGTGCGGGATGAAAGAAAAAGCACAGAAAAACAGGAAATCTTAAAGGGGAACTAACGCAACATGAACTTTCAGCGTGTTGTCCTGCAAAAGTAGGCTACGTTTTCAAAAAGATAACCCTAAAATTCTTAGGAATCGGTCTACTTTCAGAGAATAACAGCTTTAAGGTGAAGTTGCGGAGGGATTCCCCTTTAAGAAGCCAGAAAGATAAGGTGATTTTGGGGCCTGGGCCTGTATTTGTCAACAGCCTTCTATCCAACTAAATGACAAGCTAACCTGACCACTGAAATGTATTATTGCACAAGTCACCCCTTATTTCCCTACTGTATGTTACTGTTTATTATTTAAATCCAATTGCTGGCTGCTACCTGTAATGTGAAATTGCAACAGATATTAATGAATAATATGTTATTCTTTATTTCAGTCATTTAATTCTGTTAGGTTAGGTTTATGCATATTGTTTTTATCGTTTGTGGAATTGGTTTTTGTAATTCTATCTACACATAAAGCCATCGACTGCAAATTTTACCCTCTCTGGTGTTATTTGGACGGTTTCAATCGGCCTCTGGCCATTGTCACCATGTTTTCATGTGCAAGTCTGAAGTCATACACGTGCATGACTTCTGTTAGTGTTACTACAAAGGTCACAAATCTCACCGCCTGGAGACATGTGATACAAACACAGTCACAGACAGTGCCATGCCAGCAAGCACATGCACGTTCACGGTTGCATAGACTCCAATACACACCCACAGAGTTTTTAAGATGTTTCAGATGTGTGAGATGCCAGGTGCGTGGTGAAGGTTTTGGCTGGTGAGCTGGACTGGACCAATAATTGGATTGTAGCTTTAATGCAGTTCTTCAGGCATCCACCAATAGGCACTGTTGCTCTATCTCTAGTGATGCATGTTGTGGATGGAGAGGTAGTACAGTATAGTAGTGGGGTTTGACTTGAAGGTCGCTATTTCAAATCCCAGGACTGACAATGAAAATCTGATCCAGGAAAGTGAATGAGTAATGCTGTCGTAACAGCTTCTTACTATTAACAATTACTATCAAGATGCTCCTCTGCAAGGCACTGAGCCCCCAGCTGCTCCAGCAATAGACAACTGATGATATACTGGGCAGCTCCTGGGTGTGAATGAGGTATCGCTGAAAAAAATACATGCATGCTCAGCAATACTCCCTGGGAAACTTAAAAGGTTAAAAGAGAAAAATTCACTGGCAACTTTTGGAGGCAATGTGAATAGAAAATAATGCTTTCATCCGAGTTGGGAACAGACAAATAGGACCAAATCAATGAGGAATGATGATAAGCCTGAGCGAGAGGACATAATGAAAAAAATCCTTGACATTTCCCTAATCTACATTGCCTTTAAATGTTACCGGTGTATCACTAAAGCTCTGAGAATGTGAGTTTACCTCTGGCCTATAATCCAGTGAGAATAAGTTAAAATAGTTTGAATATCAGAAGCCTGCTGGCATTAATTGAGTGAATGTTTTGCCTCCTGGTTCAGCTAACTTGTCCTTTAAATCCAAGTGTTTATGTTCTGGAGTACTCCACATCTGGCATAAGTTCACAACAATAAAACTTCATCATTCAATCATTTATTGCAAAAATATACCATATCTTGTCTCTACACTATCATTTTGTCAGGCTAAAGGCTTAGGTTACCTGCCATCCTTTCAACATGAATACATTTTTTTCATTCTGTGATATCAATCATTTTGTCAAAGCAGGTATCACCTTTCCAAATGGTGTATGATCTCATTTCGGAGCAAAACTGTCCATCTGCAAACAGCTGTCAAGCAGACTCGGTCGGCGGCCTTTAGACCATCTCTCCTCCTGAGACGGGAGCGGATAATGAATTGCGCGCGGGCCTTTTCTCTCCTCGCTCTCTGCGGGGAAGCAGCTGAATCAGCTCGGTTGGCAGCAGAATTACGAGCGGCCCGCGTGACGGCTGACAAACGTTAACCTTCCCTCCGACGCCAAGGGTAGCGTCGGAGCCGGGGCGGAAGCTGTTAGCGCGGCACTACCTCAGTGACAAAACTCCACTGAGTCACGCCGGGCCCTCCCGCTGCGCTGACAAATCCCGCCGTGACATAGAAGGGGCGACTCGGCGGCTCTACATTATATAGGCCCTGCTTTAGCTGGGTACAAAGCTAATTTAACTGGTATTATTGAGACTATAAAAGCCTAAATATGTAATATAGTTTGAATATCTGAAGGCTGCTGTCATTAATCCAATGAAGCCTTTGCCTCCACGCTCAGCTCATTTGTCCTTTAAAACCAACTGCTTATGTTCTGGACTGGTATAAAGCATGTCAGAATATTTTTGTGTTTTTAATATTTATAATAAAAAAATCTTAGTATATATATGATATGATATGATACGATACGATCCAATGCGATACGATACGATACGAAACAATACAATGCAATACAATGTGATACCATACGATACCATACAATACAATACGATATATGATATGATATGCATTATTATTTGTTATTGTATGTTGCCAGTAACTTTTCCGCATTATTTACCTCAATTAACACTATAATTAGAGAGTTATATAGCAAAGCAAAGGCACAGCACTTTGAGCTGTTGGATGCAACTTCAATATATGAGCTGCTTTCTCAATCTGAACCAGAAAAAAAGTAAAAAATAAAAAAGGAAATAGCTGTAAAGTGACAGTGAAAATAGTACCAGTGTGACTCAGTGGTTCAGAAGCTACAACCAAATGGATTGTGGGATGGCGACTGGTTTAACAGCCCAGTTATGTCACATAATAGCATCCTCAGCGCGTGTGTGTGTGTGTGTGTGTGTGAGAAAGAGAGTGATAATGCGAGACAAGAGAAAAGAGCGATGCTTTTAACAGTGGAGTGTTTAAAAGCTTCATTTACACGAGCTCTTCTGAAGGTCTTGCCGGGGAGAACCACTACATCCCTATGGGTTGATGTTTCATTTAGCATTGATATTCATAATGGAGCAACTCATGCCGCGCGTTGGCATGCCACACCGCCAGATTGACCGAGGAATAAATGTGTAAGTCAGATGTTCATGTGTAGACTTCACAGCGACAGTCATTGGATGAGTGTGAGCTTCTTAGTTTTGGGTAACTGTGAAAGTCCGTCATGTGTTTCCTGCATTTTTGGCCATTCCATCATTTGTGTCGTCCACAATCACGGATATTCTTTCTAGCAGAGTCATGGCAGTTCTCTCCACATTTAATTAAGTCCAGTCTCACAGGAGTCTGGCTAAATGTTGTAAGCGACCGCAGTGAGACGCCATCCAGCGATGATTATTCTTCTCCACTCATGCTTGTTCAGACATGGTTTCACCTCTGCTGTAGGTGTCAGCTTGAATCTCTGTCAATTTGTCGCATGTAGGATAGGAGGACGTCCTTCTCTGCATCCTTTCCTCCCCTTCTCCTCTCCTCTCCCCTCGCCACTCTCTCCTTCCTCCCACCTTTCCCCTGACCTCTCTCTCTCTCTCTCTCTCTCTCTCATTTCTTTCACCCGTCTCCCTTCTCATCCATCTCCATCGCTCATCGTTCCCTCCCCTCCCCTCCCCTCCATTTTTCTCAACCCTCTTTTCCCGTCTCCCTCTCTCTCCTTCCTCCCCTCCCCCCTCTCCTTCCTTTTCATCCCCCCCCCCCCCCCCCCCCCCCCCCCGCCTTGAGCTCGTTTTTTTTTTTTTTTGGAATCCTAAATCACCCAGGGAATTTTTGCTTGGCTGCACCTCAGCTCTTCCCTCCGCTCCTCCTCCGCTCCTCCTCCGCTCCTCTCGTCGCTCTCCGCCTCTCTCTACCAACTTTCTTGACCTTCTTCCTTAACCTCCATCGTTCTCCCTCATCCGTCTTGCTTTCTAGTTGTAATGGGCTTAGACTGTGCGGCTACGACAAAGAGTCTCTCTCAGTGTTTAAGATAACTTTTTTAATCCTTGGCAAGCGCGCGGAGACGCACAGGGAAAGCACACACACACACACAAGCAGAGTTTTCTGTCAGTCTCAGGGTTTTTTTTCCTGTGTGTCACATGCTCAAACATGCATGCAAACACACACACACACACACACACACACACAGTCAAAACATTCATTTGCGAGTCGCTCCTAATCTGTATTCACTGCATGTATCGACAGAATCCAGTGTTGGATTAGTGCTTTAATGTGAGAACATTACATGCTGGAGAGGCAATCTGCAGCCCAAAGGTTAATGCTGCAACATTCTTATCATACAAAAAAAACCCCAACACTTTTCTATTCATTTGCTCCTTCACAACCCCCAACATTCAATTATTTGCTTTGCCACCTGATCACGTCTTAATATTTTAAAGCCTCGCTCTCACGCTTAGCGTAACGTTTTGACCCCGCCTTGTGGAAGAAAGTACGATAACAAAGGTGGGAAAATCCTTGACTCTCTTCCTTGTTCTCGCTCGGATTCTCTGTGTCTATCTGTCTCTACCGCTCTCCTCTCCCTTCCCTTCATTTTTTTTTTGGTTTTGCTCCACCTTTCCAGCTCCCTCTAACCCCTGGGAGACAGGCAACCAGCTGTCCAGGTCACCGTTTTTGGAATCACCTGGGCGAACAGTTGCTGCGCGCTCCTTGTCTATGTCAAGCCAAGGCCGGGTTAACTGCCATGTCCTTGCATACATACATAGATACATAAATATATAGAGAGAGACGTGAACTGTCCTCCAGACCTTCTGCCGCATCAGTCACCATATGCAGCCGTTTCCTGGAATGCCCTTGGGTTGTCCCATCTGGAGAGTGTGACTATGTGTGTGTGTGTGTAATGTGTGTGTACATGTGAGTGTGTGTGTGCTATTTTGAACATTAGGTGACCTTGACTGGCTTTTTGATCATCAAAAGATCACAGTTCATATTTTGTCACAAGCTGCATACACACACACACACACACGTACACACATATGCCACACACATACATCTTTCATTTTTTCTTTTTTTTGAAAATATCCTGCTCAGAGCAAGCAATCCAAAAGTGTTGCATCAGTGCAATCCCAGTCCAGGAAATTGCCTTTTTGTCCACCCCTCTATACACACACATGCACACACACACACACACATGCATGCACGCACGCTGCCAAGGGTAAATCGATCTATGCTACTCTCCACTATACAGCCACTGTCACAGTGGAATCAGGACTGCAAACCCATTTAGTCCCTCATTAGGAGAAGTGTGTAGTCGCAGAACTGTGGTGCCTGAGTCTGTAGGGACCTGATCTAGTCCCTGTGGATCTATAGAGTGGAGAGAGAAGGAGGAAGACAGGGAGAGAGGGGATAGGGGAAGGTGAAGGAGGAAAGGGGGTTGAGAGAGAGAGAGAGAGAGAGAGGGGGGGGGGGGGGGGGCGGAAGAGAGAGAGAGAGAGAAAGAAACTGTGTAGAGACCTCATCAGGTCCCGAATGGTCTCAGAACCAGGATAGTAGTCAGAAGGGCAACACTAATTACCTGAGACTTGGGGGTTGGATACAGAGAGAAATAGGTGGGATGAGGAGGAAGCACTGGAGAAAGTAAGTAAGGAAGAGAGAGACAGTGAGAGAGACAGTGAGAGTGTGTGTGTCTCATCACCACGAACATAAAGAAACACATTTGGGTAGGAACTCCTAGAAGTCATATCAAGACAGTTTCAGTTGTAATTGCATAACTAAGGCTGCTTTGATTCAGTCTATATACTAAAATTAGACCAAGCCTAGCGGTTCCAAATTCTTCAATAGCAGCAGCACCATTACATTTTTACTATTATCATCATTGTGAATTACTCAAAATGTCCACTTGATGGCATCAGCCGAGAGCAATATCATGGGAAACCACAGATAATATTTTGCCTATGGAGATGTTATAACATGCTGCTGCTATGGTGGTAATTTCAGTTGAACATAATTGTGTATGCAGGGCATAACATGCCCCAAGGATTTAATATTTTTGGAATTTTTTCTTTAAATATAAAGAGTACTGAAAGGCATCACAGGCATGCAAAAGAGGAGAGCCATCCACACTCACCATGGAGGCTGAAGAAAGGTAGCTTCATAAGCCCCAAGCCACTGGATTGGGTTTCAGCACTGCTAAGAATATGAGCGGCTAATTAGCGCTATGTGGCGGGTTAGCTGATGATGAAGAAGGGAGAGTGCCGCTGAATTTCGAAAACAGCAATACCGGCTCTCAAGGATAGTTTAATCGATGCAGCTTCGGAATCAGTTTTGTCTGAAATGGACAACATAAAAAACAAACAGAATTCAGCTCTGAAGGCTTTGGAGATGATGTTTTAGCCTTTCTTCTGACTGCATTCGGCAAGAGCATGATTCATCAGTTAGCTCTGTTAGTGGCCAAGAAATTTCCCCAGCCAAGAACCAAGAGCCCAGAGCCTCGGTTGCTGAGTCAAAAGTGGTGGAACATGCTAGCAATGCCACTGTATCGCGAAAACCTACAAATGGTAAATCTAACTTACAGCTAGCTGTTTAGCTAACATTATATTACTGTGAATCCGTGATGAAATGCTCAATGTCGGCAAAATTTGCTGATAGAGGACATCACTGATAATGTGTCAGTGTATCAGAAGATGTATCTAAAAACCAACAATGAACACATCAATTTTTGAGAAAGACACAGCAATTTGAGACTCATTTTGAACCCTACATTCTCAGAAAAAGGTACACTGTAGCATGTGCTGTTATTACCTCCACCAAGGAGGTTATGTTTTCAGTGCCGTTTGTTTGTTTGTCTGTTAGCAGGATTACGGAAGAACTACTGGCCTGATTTTCATGAAACTTTGTGGAAGGCTGTAGCATGATCCGGATCCAGATCCGACTCACGAACCAGCAATAATAGCACGAACCTTGGCGGAGGTCTGCGCTCTCCGAGTGCCCTTCTAGTTATGGCTGCACCTGTTCCCGTTCTATTTTCTCATAGTGTGTATGTGTTCACAAACCTGGACTTCCATTTTTGGCTTCTCCATCTTGGATCTGAAGTGGCAACATATGTTTCTGCTTTACACCTATATGTTGCCATCCCTCATTCCTTAGAATAGGAGAATCCACCTCACTTTGCAACAGTTTTTATAGCGTTAGTGTCCCACCAAGTCAAACCTTGGAGGAATTGGGAACCAGTGGTTGATTTGTCTATGGACACTCATGAGTTGTTGGCATTTTTACAAAAGATTTTCATTGCTTTGTCGTGGACCTTCAGCATGAATGAGAAAATGTTTGAGTGTTGTGTATCAGCAGTGATGAAATGCATTTATATAACTCTAACCCTAACCCTTTGTATAACCCTAACCCTTTTTTTAAGTTCTAGTTAGATGGAATATTTTATTCTTTACTATGCTGTGTTGTTTTACGTAACCTTTTCAGAGAGGAAAGGAAGCCAAGAGCAGCCAGCAGCCTGAATCACTGTCATACTACTGCACACTCTCTCATTGGATTCATTAGAGCTAGGGGGCGATGAAAGAGAAAGGTACATACTGTATATCCCAATTAAACTAAAATTTTGACAAGCACAAATAAGAAAATTGAACAACCCCCTTGTTAAATTTGACTCAACCACAGACAGCAGTACACAGACTACTCCCTCATAGCTAAAAAATAAGAAATGTGTGACGTAGCTGAAAAGGTGACTTGAACTCTGCCTCTGGTTGAATTAGGCTTCTACACTTCACCTGCTTCAAGACTGTTTCATGAAATTACCTCATTATCTAGTGTGATTAGCATGTTTTGAGGTTTTGAGGCTGGGAGAGAAATATATCTATCTTTGCATTCATGGAACCTTTAACCTGTGGCGCCACTACGAATTTAAGACCACCTGAGAAGATGTGGCACTGCCCAATTTTTTAGGCCAAGTAACACTAGACTGAAGCCCAGTGAAAAAGGCAAGAGGTAAGAGAGGAGGTAGCTAATATTAAGAAGCCTAGCTAATTGCTACTGACTGAAAACATGCATTCGAGCCATAATAAGTTTTCTAGGTTAGCTAGTATTCCTACCTGACCTTCAAATCAGCCATACTAGCCTATAGCTATCTAGGTAGTTAGCTAGCCTGCTGACCTTCCAACATCATGAATTCCATGGTCATGAACGAATGAAAAAACTAAATGGCATTTGTTCCTTCTTGGCCATAGTTTGTGTCAGTGTCACATTGCCTGTTTGAAGGGCCCCCTGAAAATGACTGGGATTGAGTGAGGCAACAATTCTAAGAAAAACAAAAGAGAGACAGAGTGGATGAGAGAAACAAGCAGGAGAGCCAAAGAGTCAGTCAGAGTTAGTTTTTCCACTTGTCAGCAGTAGAGCTGTATTTACTGTTAACTCTCCTTTTCTTCCAGACCTGCCAGAGAGAATAAAAAGAGATATTCTCACATGCACATAGCCTATACAGCTTTAGATACTAGTTGTGTATTAACTCATCCTTGCAGTCATGAACTGAAGAAAACAGTCAAAACAAACTGTATAAGCAACACATAAGAACTAAGAATAATTTTACACAGAAACATTTTCATCACTTGCCTGTTGTTTTTCAGTTTTATTGCACTTAAAACTGATCTGATCTGAGATACAAGAAGTGAGCCATAAATATTTATCTTATGCCAAACTATCAAAACTGTAACAAATCTGCAGTTTTATCTTCTGTATCTTACCCTGATGACTGGCAAGATACAATGGCTAGGTTTTACAAACACTAGAAACAACAGTCCTCCATTTAAAATTATATTTGTGTTAAAACTAGCTGTTACTGATAGGAATCTGAAGTATAATTTCATCTTCATTAATGTCCTCATAATTCAGTGCTAAGAAACATTGTCTTCAACGCAGTTAGCTGCTACATTGTCTTCAATGCAGTTAGCTGCCCGGTGGTTCAGTTGTGATAGACTTAATTACTTCCTTGTAAAGGTGGCTCTTAAATGTGGCTCAAAGCTGAATTACATCATTTCCAATTAAAAGATCACATGCGTTGTGTGCAATTCTTTTTTTCTTTAAATTGACCAGTAATTGCATTTCATTGTGGGTGGCTCAGCAGTGTCGCTTCACAGCAAGAAGCAGGAAGGTCCTCAGCTCTCTCCTTTAGAGCGGCTTCAGAATGGGACTTCACTGCTCTGACTGTTCACTGATTGGCTGGAAAACTGCACCTTCATCACATTGTCCAGTACACATTCTTGTAATTCTAAACTTATGAGAACTTTCAATTGAATACATTCATTCCCTAATCCCTAACCCTAAATTTAACTCACCTAATTCTAACCTTAATCGTAAACCCAAGTCCTAACCCTAAATGTCCTCACTCTGAAGGGCTAAAACCCAAGGAGATACACACACACACACACACACACACTTGCAAGACAGGAAGTATCTTTGCAATGAAGACAGCAACTTATTGAGGCTCCAGCTGTGGCGAGGGTTGATGGTCATGGAGTAGACAGACACACACACACACACACACATACAGTAACTGGAGGGTCGTGTTAGGGCCAAAGGTAATCATTTGCATGGGCAGATGGGTAGTGGAGCGGCGCGGAGCCTGTCCGTTGGAGAGACGGGGGCGCGACACGCAGCAGTATCCTGACAGACGGTGTTTCACCGGGGCAGCAGAGAGGTAGGAGGAGGACCGCTGTGTCCTGACTCAGCTCGAACTGAAGGTGAGTCGCAGTAAAGTCAGCGTATTGCATTTACATCAGATTCAACAAAGATTTAAAGAGCGGCAAGCAAGATGGAAACCACTGTTCATCACGCTTTGAAAGTTTTAGCATGTTTTGCGTTTCATTTATTCTCAAGATTAGAATTCATACTGAGCAGGATTTTCCCCCTTGAAATAGCATAAACTCATCCAAAACTATCCTAACTGCAGAGAGCCTGCCTTCTGCCTGGATTTACTTATTTCTGAATGTTTGGGACGTTTCTGGGCAGCAGGTGTGTCCGCCTGCAACCAAAACCACTACTGAATCCTTTTATATCTAAAAAAAAAAACACGCTAACTATGGTAGCGGTCCTCTAATACAAAGTAACTGGAGTTCTGGTCAGAGCTAGTGTGTGTTGTGAGCTCGCAGCGGGGTCATCCCTATGTTCCCTCAGCCCTATGTTCCCTCATGAATTTTTTTCCCCATCCAAATTAGGCCCTATGTTCCCTCAGCCCTATGTTCCCTCAGCCTCAGAGGGTTAGGGTTAGGGTTAGGGGGCGAAAGGGGCGAAAACATTACCTCATTGCCGGAGGTACTGATCTGAGGGAACATAGGGTTGAGGGAACATAGACACACTGCATCGCTCTTCATCCCCATCCTCTCCTTCAATACTCACCAACGTGAAAGCCCCAGATTCACTCTTGTTTTGGAACAAGCCTTGTCTGGTTGGCCTGCTGTACTTTTTTTTTTACAGGTTTTTACCGTTCTGGCAACCGCAGGGAGGAGGGGTCAACTTTGAAAGTTGTGTTTACAAGCCGCAACCAGCAGAATCCTACTCAGTATGCCTTTAAATCTGAAAAGCCCTGTTCAGTGAAAATCAAGAGGACACATCGCCTGGCTGTGATCAGCGGCTTTGGGGTTTTGATGGAGGGTTGACCTTAAAAAGAGGGCAGCGAGGCGATAGACGAGAAAAATGACAAGAGAAGACGAGGTGCGACACATGGGGACGATGACAGACGACTACTTCCACAAGGCGGGGAGATAGACAGACAGTGGAAAGTAAGAGGAAAAAGTAAGAAAAGAAAAAGTTGAAGACAGAGAGACTGACAGATGTGATGGAGGAGCGTCCCTAGATAATAAGAGATACAGAGAAGTAAAGAGCAGGAGTGAGTAAGAGAGCGAAATTCTAGGTATTGGAGGCAGAAGATGCATAAGAAATAGCGAAGAAACAATCCTGTGATCATTTTGCGAAATTCAAGTTGTCGTGCTAAAACAACTTCTGAGATCAGCTCTTCCCTTTGCATAGTCTATGTCCTTTTGAGCGCCGAATGCCTTTAACGTAAATTGAGGACATTTCCCCCTCAAAAAGTATAGTTACGTATTGCAAAAGTTACACAAGTTCTCGAGCGAGAGTCTTAACGGATGCCAAAAATATTTCGTTTCTCAGGCGAGCCGCAATTCTCCTGCCACAGAAACCACACAATCTTTTATCCCAGAGTTCCTTTAGAGGAGACTCCCAGCAAACATGAGTGATAAACTGAATGAATTCAGATACTACTTAACAGTTTGGCACAGTGAAAAAAAAAAAAGAAAAAAAAAATCACACGTCCGATCTTTAGGGAGACATTTTTTCACTCAAGAAGTATACAGTTCCATGCTGCAAAAATAGAACTTCTCAAGCGACGACCAACGCCAAAGATATTTTGTTGTGCAGCCAGACGCATTTCCCGCACCTCAATCTGCAGCAATATCTTTCTTTATTTACTGTAGAAATTATTATTGTAGAAACTCCAGCTTGCCCTCTAACGCAAAGAAGTCCATGAATTCAAATAGCCCTTAATGGTGACAAAATGTAAGCGATCTGGCTGTGTGGTTATTCAGGATAGATAACGTTCGCGACCGGATCCGTGGAGAGTTCAGTTGTTTGCTCAGAAGTGAACAAGCAGCCAGACAAGGAGAGGCTGAGCTCGGCGCTGCGGAGTTGACTTTACTGATGAGTTGAAACGAGTGGCCCAGAGCAACGATGTGACAGCGCAGCACGCAACAGATACGGAGGCACACAGAAGAAAAGTCAGAGGGAGTCGAGTCGGGAGAGTAAAGAGGGAGGAGGAAGAAGACGCAGAGTCAGAGATAGAGGGAGAGAGAGAGACAGAGATAGATAGATAAGTAGATAGACAGACAGACAGACAAATGAGGCTTGATTCTAATTCAACTTTAGCTTTGTTTGCATTGTATTTTTCATGAGAACAGACATCCATGCACATATGCCTTGCACATTGTCACTTTTTTCTTCACATACGTTTTCCACAAGGTGAACAGCCAGTAATGCACATATTCAAATTTGCATATTCTGTGCATGTATTTACATCTTCAAAGTGAATAGTATGATATATGTGAGCAAATTTTTGCACATCTTGTCCTCATTTCACATTTTGTTTTGCTTCATAATCTTATATTCCTCTAATTTATGATATATTGCATAAATATTATGTTATCATTACGTCATACTGCACACTTGTTTTGGTAGATTCTCATGTTCTACATATTTTTCTTTGTAAGTTCTACTGCCCCCACTGCTGCTATTTTGCCTACTATTTGTCCTACTGAAATTGTCAGTTGCATATATTTATATAACCCCAATTTGGTCAATTCTTATTTATATTCTATTTTTCTTTGCTGTATCCTTTCGCTATTTGCTGCTGCCTTGTCCCAATTTCCCGATGGAGGTCATTAAAGATTAATCTTATCTTGTGACAGAGAAATAGAGAGAGAGAAAAAAGAGAAAGACAGAGAAAGAGAATTAGATAGCAGAGAGTACGAGCGCTGAGCTGCAGTATCTGACTTTGTGTTCTGCTGCTGTCAAGTGTTGTTGTTTTAATTGGAGCCAAACTCAGCTCAACACAGCAGTCAGATCCTCTCAACCTGACCCCAAAACAACAGAGGAACACACACACACACACGCACACATACACACACACAAATAAGTGGAGAGAGACAGAGAGAGATAAAGAGAGATACACACAGATAGAGATGGACAGAAAGGCAGAGAAGAGAGAGAGAGAGAGAACTACAAAACTGAAAGTGATTGGGGGTGAGTGAGATAAAAACTTCAAGGGAAAAAAAGCGAATGAAGAAAAAGCAGATAGACAGAGTGGATAAGAGAAGCGAGCTAGAGGCAGAGAGTCAGTCAGTCAGTCAGTCAGTCACTTTTCATCTCCCCTACTTACCAGTTGGTCAAATTACCATCTGGCAACATGGGCTAGTTGTTCTAGTTAACTACAATTTATGAACAAACCCAATGGGACGGCAAAAGCAGCACAACATTTTTGTATAATAGTAATCGTTCTTTCTTTCTTTCTTTCTTTCTTTCTTTCTTTCTTTCTTTCTTTCTTTCTTTCTATAGCACTTTTCAAAACACAGTTACAAAGCACTTACAAGGAATAAAAAAAAAAAATCAACAGAAAAGCAATAAACACAAGGTACGAAATATAAAAGCAAGGCAAGAGCCACAAATGGGAGGTCGAAAACAATGATAAAAGGTTGTTACATAAAGGCAAGTCTATCAAAATGACTTTTAAGAAGCGATTTAAAAGATGATTTAGCCTGTCTAGTGACCTCTGGCTCACATGGGGTTAAAAGGTCTGTGATGTATCTTGGTGCCAGACCCATTCATGTCTTAAATATGATCAGTAAAATTTTAAAATCACAGGTAACCAATGTAAAGATGCTGGAGCTGGGACGATGAGTTTTCATATTAGTGTTCAATAAAAATCCCAGCTATAGTAATGAAGCTTACCTGGTATGTTCTTCATTTACTATCAAGATAGGTTCAATTTCCAAGTTAAGAAATGACTCGACACCTGGCCCAGTGTTGTTCTTATTGTGATTATATTAGTATTAGTAGTAGTATAGTGAATGTGCCAAGCCGGGTTACATTCTCTGTTACCTGAGCTGACTGTGTTCTTGGTAACAAGGGGCTGATATGCTGCAAGCTGTTGGCTGATTATTATGGAAATGTGATGAATGTTGGTTTTAGGGTAGTTGATGTTGTCAGCAGTTACAAATGTTATGCTAACCTACATGTCAGTGCATAATTCTGCAACAATTGATCTGTGTTGTTTGGATATCAGGTATATCAGGTAACTGTAACCGTTTCCGTAATCCCAACTGGCCAAGAGAGTTGCTGTATTAGTAAGTCCTAAACAGTAGTGTGCTTTCACTGTGCTTTCACTGTCACAAGTGTGTTTTACTGATCAAAGGACTGTGTTACACATATACTGTATGTAAAGGAGGCTTCAAATCTATTCCTACCCATGTAACATTACTTAAAGTTTAATTATGCCATGAATGAAAATTGAAAATTAAGACCTTCTTTACCCAGTTGATGTTAGTCTGTTAAAACTGACATTATAATTCATGGTATTGTAATTCATGAAATATGAATAATAATCAAACAGTGACAACAATATTTCATTATATTTAGACAAGCTCTCCCCACTATTATGTTGCCACAACATTTAGACTAAGTTACCACCTGAAAATGTTACAATGTTATATGTTGTAGCGATGGATCCTGGAGTTTCACTTTTCCAGTTGTCACTGTGAGAGGTTACTTCGCTACAACAAATACTTGGTTGTCTGGTTCTATTGTAAGCTGGTACAGCTGTGTTTACACCAGTTATTTCTCCTTTTCTCCCAGACCTGTCAGGGAGAATGGAGACAGAAATATGACTCATTATATAAACCTTGCAATAGACTGAAACTCACTCAGCAGTTGAGAATACTGGCTGCAATTCACAGCAACCCAGATTCTCCTCTGAGGGAGAGGATGGGATCCATTTAGTCTCCAAAACAATGTTGATTATATGCTTGAATGCCTTGGCAATATTGTTTCTTATTCAACAATCATTCCAAAAAGGCAGTTGAATTGATTTGAACTGAATTGAATCGAATCGAATTGCTAGTAGCGGCAAAGGGAGGAGAGGCAGGCCAACTAACTGAAAAAGCTCAGTGTACTAAATCAATTCAGCTGCTCACAAGTGCCAGATGTATTGCCAAGTGCGGGTGATTAAAAGGTGGGACCTGCATGGGGAATCAGAACAATGCTGGTTTGTAAATCTAATCTGACGTACCGTTAAATAAAAGAAACTGCTTTAGATATTGGAGAATGTGTGGAAAAAATGTGCAAGCTGTTTTACTTACAGTAATTGACATTACTGTAAGCTTAAAGGAAAAATCTGCCCTCGGGTACTGGTACACTCTTAAATATCATCAATTTGTGATGTTTTTTTTATGATAGTGTTGAAGTGTTGATTTACGTTTTTTGGTGTACTCACTTTCCCCCAAGCTGACTCGTCTACTTCTACTTCAGGTAATGATTTCCTACATTTCCCAGAATGTGTTTCAACAACCTCCCCTCTTTGCTGTATAGATGTAGGTGGAGATCGCAGTAGCAATAGCAATAGCAATAACAATAGTGATTTTTCCATTTGAGAAAAAGAGAGTGAAGAGAACCATTCCTGTTGTGGCTGCATAGTATTCTGGCTTATTGAGGCTACTGTTGAGAAACTGGTCTCTCTGCCTCTTCTCCAATGGATTTCTCCCTGTATGATTGTTCGGTGCAAAATGGCGGCTCTGACGTTTACCACTGATTTTTTAGATCCCTGAAACATTTTCTGCTTCCAGATGCCATTGCAGCTGCCCTGGAAATATCTTGACATGATGTCACATGGTCTATGTTTGAGAAAAGAAAAAAGAAATATACACCAAACAACAAAATGGGAGCAGAAAAGCAAGATATATCACCAATAACTGTTTTTTTAACAGTGTTTTAAGGTGGATTTTTCCTATCAGCTACAGGCCCACTCGAAGTAACAGCAGGCCCACGGACAGAACTTGACTTCATGGAGTTGACTCATGTCATTCTGTATATAGTCGTTTGGTACTATGATACCATGTCTTCATTCATTCTGTCTATTGTTTCACTTTTTACTATAAAAGATCTGTTGCAATGAATCACAGTGGGAGGCTGGTTACTTGAGGGAGAACATAAAAGCTCCCGCAGGTGAACGGTGCTAATGGAGTGGAAACATTGCAGCTCCCATGCAGTGGTGGGACACCGTAGTGGTGCAGTGGTAAATTAGGCTTAAGAGACACTGACAGGGTAGTGATGGAGAGTGACAGGACTCAACCATAACCAGTGAGGGACTGCTCCCTTAATATAGTGGGGGAGTGATGGTCTTTATTTGTTGGCTACATTAATGCAGTGTGGGTATTGTACGGCTCAGTGGGTTAGACCCAAGTGTTTTGTTCAAATGTAATAAAGGAGATGGTTGGGTGGCAAATCATTTTCCTTCAGATTTACCTTGAGATGGATAGGGAGTGAGATGCATTTCATGTTTAACATTAACAGCAGGCATAACAGGAATCCTCACTGAACATCTATGTGGTTTTGATGCTGACACGGTAACTGCCAAGACGGTAAAAGTGTTTCCTAATCTAGTGCAGTCTTTTGATCTTTTCAGCAAGCGCACCAACTCATGTATGAGATTAGCGCTGAGTCATTTGCAGTAACAATGGTGTAAAAAAAAAAAAAAAAAAGCATAGCACAATGCTAATAACTAACCAGCACGCCATTTCCCAAGTGAGCAGATGGCAGTATTTAAAATTAACATCAAAGTAAGTCAAATTTAATTTTGCAAATGTGCTTCTAGCTTAAATAACTTTAAGGGAAAGCTTGATGCTTGGTAAATTCAAGAAAATCCACTCTCTTGTCTTGAGCTAACTTTACCACTGCCAAGTGTTTGTGTGCATCTATGCTTCTTTGACCTAATTCTGTGTAAAAGGAGTAAAGCGTGTCTCATCTTCTGCTTTTTCACCTAAAAGCACAAGTTGGAACTTACAAATCTTCAACTTCAGATCTACTTTTGAGCTTTATTAAGCACTGAGATATGTGAAACACTGGAAATTCCACCATGGATACAAGACATGTACAAAGCTGTAAGAGCAGAAACAGTAAACTGCCCCAGTATGTCCAAACAATCCCCATGGAGTCAGGGGATTGTTTTGCTTCATTCTGAGTCACTTCTTATGGGGCCATTGATTAACTGTTGATTAGTTCTGAAACACTGTACAGCTTTAATCACAACCACATTACACCAATCCTGGCATCTCTACACTGTCCATTTTAGGATTCAGTTAAAAATTCTTGTTTGTTTTCAAATCTCTGCATGGTCTCGCTCCTGGCTATGATTCAGAACTTCTGACCCCCCACACCACTGTTAGGCCCCTTAGCTCCACCAGCAAAGGTCTGCCAGCCATCCCACGGTCTCACTAAAGAAATCTATAAAGCACTTTGGTACAAACTTTTTTTTTTAAAAGTGCTTTATAAACAACCTTGAACTTCAACAATGTTCTCAGAGGCTGTTGACACGTCTGTAGGTGAGCAATGGTCCCATAATGGTCCAAAAATCCTCAACTTATTCTTCTTATTCTTTATAGGCACTTTGGATGCTAAGTCTACCTAGCTATAGGCCCTTTTCACGTCGTCATGGCAACAGCTTCCACGTTGAGAAGCCGTACAGCCGGCGATGTTACTGTATTGCACCTTGCTGCTCAAACAATAAACAAAAATCTTTCTGATCGATCTTGCCTTACGAGAAAACTGGGTTACAGTGATCAGCTGTAATTTGTCCAAAAACAACTTGACTCATACCTAGTCTACATTTACCAGTTCAGACTTATACGATGCTGGGATGCAGATCAGCCAGGCAATCATTGTCTTCATTGACTTTAGATTAAGAAACAATTTGAAATTTGACAAACTGCTTTGTAACAAGTTCAAACTCATATTCATAATCGAAGAGGTAACTTTCAGCGAAGAACTCAGATCCAGGAGTCAATGAAAACCGGTCAGCGAGTCTTTGTACTTCACCAATGTTAAATTTGTGCAGGTTGTGAAGCGATTTAGTGAAGGCATAGCTGGCAACAGGCTGTTACCATGACGATGTGAAAAGGGCCTACTGACACAAATGCAGTACAGTAAGTGTCATCCCAAGGCCTTGGAGTTTTTAAGATTTCCTTTCACCTTGAAGCATCCACTCTTGACAGTGACAAGGCTACAGAACCGATGACCTATTGTGTCAGTTCACAGTTAGTGGCGAGCTAGTCGGTAAAACAGTGTAAAAACTCTAACTGTGAATGTGAAGTAGGATGTTGCTGCAAAAGAGCATGCATGCTCAGCAAACCTTCACTGGAGAAATAAAGGTTAAAAAAATAAGGAAGAAATATTCCCAACTGACACTCATTGGCTGTTTCTGGTTGACTGCCAGGTGGGGTCAGAGTGACTGACTACCAGACTGGCTGCCTGGCTCGCTGGTCGATGCCTGACTGGTTTACTGGCTGGCCAGCTGGCTGAGTTACTGACTGGAAGTGAGGTACTTTACTCCTGGAGGGTTAATTGAAGTAGTTGCCACACACACACACACACACACACACACACACACACACACAGATTGCATCCCATTTCCAGCTACACATCTACCTCTCTTACTCTGTATCCATCTTAGGACTCCCCTCACCACACACACACACAAACACACACACACACACACACACACACACCCACACAGCTCAACCCCCAGTCATTATGGATGTGTCCAATCACCATGAATTTCCTTAAGTTTAATTAATTTTGTGCAGCAGGTCTGGGCTCTATCTATCCATCAGGCTTTATGCGCTGTCTCCCGCCCACCTCTCCGTCTCCTATCATCCCCTCTTTAAAGCAGACATATTGATCGGCGCTTGTCGTCGTTTTATGAAGTGGTCGGGTGCTTTTCTTTCTTTCTTTTTTCCCTCTATCCTTCCACCCATTGTTATGCGGGCAGTGAACACGAGCGAAAGGTGACTTGTCGCTCCGGTAATAAAAAACAGAGGCCCTGATTGGCAGTGATGGGTTTTTTGACAGGTGGCCAGCAGGAGGCTTTTAGCGTTTTAGAATCCGACTACTGCTTTACTCGGATCAGTTTTTTTCGAGCGATGATGAACGAGGGCGGGCCACAGAGGTGTCCGCTAGGTGATCTCGGAACACCGGAGGTATTTTTTTAATTTCCCTTGTTATATCGGCTCCGACGACGGGGGCGTGGCATTAGCAGCGCAAACGCCGCCGATTTCCCCCCAAGATCGGAGAGACGGAGAGGCGGAGAGACGGAGAGTGAGAGGCGGAGAGATAGATGGAGAAAGAGAGGGCTCTTCCTCAGGAGGCCCGCGGTTTAATTGAGTTTATGAAGCAGTGGACGGAGCAGATTGATGGAGGACATCCATCTAATAGCACCCGGGTCTCTGCAGAACTCGGTCGTCCCGCTCGCGCTCTCCATCTTTCACCTGCTCTTCCTCTCTTTCTCCCCTTTGTCATTCCTCTCTTCATCTCACTTACTGTCCTCCTACCTCTCCCTGTCTCCCTCCCTCTTTCAAAATCCCTCTTTTTTTTCTCCTTTCCTCCTCCTTGTTCACTCTTTCTCGACACTCTTTAATGCTGTGATGACCTGATCCCGTTCTACATTCACCCCTATCTTCTTAACACATTTCCTCTCTTCAACCTCTCCTCCTTGCTCTCTTTTCCCCCCTGCATTCATCTGTCTCTCTCCCCTCCATCTCCTCCTGCTCATTTCTCCCCACCTTTCTCGCCGCTCCATTTTCATTCCCTGTCTCTCGCCGTTTCTTGTGGCGCCGCTCCATCTCTCTTCCCCCTCCACATGGCCAGGCTGCAGTGTCTATGTGTGTGTGTGTGTGTGTGTGTGTGGGGGGCTGTGGTTGTGTCCAGGCCTTGTTGTAAGGCCGGGCCATAAAGGCAGAAGGCTGTGATGGAGCTGGGAGTGCGAGCAGCAGTCTAAATACGGCGCCTGCATATGGTCAGCAGCCTGACCTGTGTCTGCCCGCATCCATCCATCCACCCTTCCTTCCTCTGCCTGACCACACACACACACACACACACACACACACACACACACACCAATCCCCATGCATTCAAACATATACACAGAAATGTGTGCAGATACTCAAATATCCAAATACTCATGCATGCACAAATGAAAGTATGCACACACAGAGACATGCTGGCCTGGCACACATATACACTCCCACACCCATGCACACCTATACACACACACACACACACACACACACACACACGCCTTGAACCCATTTTGCCAGCCTGTTAAGTTCCCGACTGTGTGTTGACAGCTGGTTGCAGACAGAGAGCCGACCAGATTGATGGAGCTGTCGCTGGCCAGGCCTGCAGAGTTGCAGAGTTGCACGTGTGTGTGTGTGTGTGTGTGTGTGTGTGTGTGTGTGTGAGAGAGAGAGAGAGAGTATTTGTAGATTGCACAAAGGTTAGAGAGCGAGAAAGAAAGAGATAGATGCCTGTGAGATGCACAGTAATGCGAGAGAGGGAGAAATTAGATGCTAATGAATGCATATTGTATGAATAAAAGAGCAGCGAGCGAATGTGTGTCGGGTGAGGAGTGTGTGTGCAAGTGTGCAGCAGTGTGTGTGTGTGTGTGTGTGTGTCCACCACGTGCGCATGGATTTCTGCAGTCCCTGCCTGACTGGTGTCAGTCAGTGCCACACTGTTACCCCCGTGATTATGAGTCTCACAGCCCCGTTCTCCTGTTTAACCCTTATCTAACCAGACAAGCTGTTTTCTTCTTCTTTAACCTTTATTTTCCAGGGAAGACTGACTGCCTTGCTTTATGCTCACACAGTTGCACATTCATACCTGTGAGCTGCCCAGTGCAACCCCATCTTTTATTATAGGTCATTTTTAAGGATACTTTTACTTGAAGGGGTTCATTTAAAAACACTTCTGTAATTTGCTACCTGAAATTCATCCGCCATTTCAAAAACACATAGTTCTATCCTCAGAAACAACTATTTTGTAAGCAAAAGTCTTGGAATGACTAAAAACTTTAACTATAACCGGTAATCTAATTTACTTTCATGCCAGCAGTCATTTTGTAGTTGTAGGCATCATTCTTTTCAAATGGTGAGCATCTCGTTTTGGAATGAAAATCTTTAGCTCTACCTTATTAGAGAGTTTTCAATGAACAGTCACTAAAAAGATAATAATGTGATACCTCACTGGATCGCTGAAATCAGGTGCTGTAGCACAGCAGCGTATTGATGCCACAGTGGGGGGAAAAAATCGGCTCAGTAGTATCTCATTATAACAAGAAACCTTTCTCGTTATAACAAGATCTTTTTCTCGTTATAACAAGATATTTTCACGTTATAATGACATCTTTTCTCGTTATTACGACATACCAATTTATCTCATTATAACGAGAAACGTTTCTCGTTATAATGACATACCAACATATCTCGTTATAACGACAAACTTTTCTCATTATAACGAGATACCAAGAAACTTTAAAATGTTATAATGAAAAAAAGATCTATAGCCTAATGAGAAAACAGCCTATGGACATCGGAGAAATTGAGAAAGGCGCGTTTTTAGATTTAATCCAGTTGACTAGACTAATGGAATGAGACAACTCAGCAACAATCAGAGGGGGGGCTTCATGTTACATGGATCCATACCATAAACACATATAAGCACGCACGCACACACACACACACACACACACACACAAACACACACAGTGATCTCTTACACACACAGTCACACAAGAAATCAGTATGGTGTTAAGTCTACAGCATATAATGGGATGCTGGATGGTACAAGCTCCACACTGCATCAACAATAAACTACACAAACATTTCACAATGCTCAGCACTGCAGCCAACTGGCTAATACAGTGAACTCAAATCATCCTGACTCAGACTCTCGTTATAATGAGATAAGTTGGTATGTCGTTATAACAGGAAAGGTTTCTCGTTATAACAAGATACTGAGCCGATTTTTTTTTTCCCACTGTGGCATCAATACGCTGCCGTACTGTAGTGTTTGTTTGGAAGGAAAACCTGTATAACCTGTATACTTTTGAGGACCAGCACTTCCTCAGCTCACCATGGCCCAGTTTCCTGCTGCACGCTCCCCAGTCAATCACAACATTAGCTGGATTACCTCCAAAATCCTACTACCCACTCTCTTCCACTCTGTCTCTCTCTTCCACCACCAGACTCATTGCTGTACCTTCGCTCTTTCTGCCTCTTCCAGTCCAGCTCTCTTTCTCTCTCTCGTTCCACAGCTCATGTTCCATTCTGTTAGTTCTGCAGCGACTGCGCGCCTCCCTCTCTCTCTCTTTCCCTGTGCAGCTGAAAATGTCATCTCCCTTTTCTCTCAGATTCCTTTTGTCCTTCCTTTCTTCTCCCGGTATTATCTTGCACCGTCTCAGCCTTGCGATCGTTCTTTTTTTGGCAATATTCCTTCAGAGGGAGGATATTTCCTCTCTCTCTCTGACTCTCTCCCCTCTTCCTCCTCTGGCGTTTTGGCGTTTTTTTTATTCATTCTGTTCTCTGTCGTGTCATTATCGACTGCAGTGAGTGGCTTTGTGCGGCCGCTCTTCTCTTATCTGGGCCTGTCAGGTGTCCGTTCAAATCCATTCAGCAGTAGGAAACACAAAGGTGGGCTGGTAAAATGCCAGCTCTCCCTCCATACTGGACTGGGAGGAATATTTTTAGGGTTGGACGTATTGTATAGCATTAAATCTCCTCTTGATTCCCCCTTTCTCTCTCTCACTTTGTCTTTTTCTTCATCTGTCTGTCTGTCTGTCTGTCTGTCTGTCTGTCTGTCTTTCTGTCTGTCTGTCTATCTCTATGGGTGGAAGAAAGGAGTTAGGCTACATTCAGGCTACTGTACTTGTACTTTTAGAAGTCAGCAATTACACTTTTACTTGAGTATGCTTTAACTTAAGTATTGTAAATTTTACATCGCATCTATTACAGAGTATACATTTTGTAAGCTCTCCATAGCCATTGCCTCAGAAACTGGTTGTAAATTACATCAAACCTGTGCAAACATAGAGGTAACGCTAAATTAACAAACAGTTATTATAATAATATATTATTAAATTTGAGCAATATTAAATGCTCAAATTTATCCATGATAGTAGCTTAGTTAACATTAGTGACCATCCAGCTACAGTAGGTATTATTGGTTGCCTGATTGTTGTCTAGTTTGCTAGCCTTGCTAGCTTAGCTATCTAGTTAGATAGCTAGTAGCAAAAGAAACATCAATGTAGTAACAGAATTGAATAATGCGGGATGGGCATTTTCAGTTCTGTTTTATCACAGATTGAATAATGAAAACTACTTTCAACAGCCTAACAACATTAGTACATTTTAATGGTCCCTTTTCACCGCAGCCATTTTGATGTGTCATAGCCGGTAAAACCTAACGTAACCTAACCTAACCTAACCTGACATAACCTAACCTAACGTAACCTAACCTAACTAACCTAACGTAACCTAACCTAGCCTGGCCTAACCTAACCTAACCTAACCTTACCTAACCTAACCTAACCTAACCTTACCTAACCTAACCTAACCTAACCTAACCTTACCTAACCTAACCTAACCTAACCTAACCTAGCCTAGCCAGTGGTTTATGCCCCAATTTCTTTTTTTTTTAAAGCGGCCGGTCCAGCAAAGGATAAACGCCCTGTGTCATAAACAGTCACATGTAAGACTACTCTTGCATATTTAGTTCACCCAAAAATGGGCCAGTAGCCTAGTATTTGCACATTGTCACTTAACTTCTGCTGCTTGACTTCAGGGAGTAAGGATCATTATGAAATTAACATTAGCCACAGAAGAGGTGCAGATTTTGCAATCAATACTGGCCCACAGACTATAGGGTGAGACAACTACATAATTATGCATTTTGAGTGAACTATTCCTTATTCCTTAGTCCATCCACACATGAAAATTGGACAACTATTCTCTCACCTTGCAAGTAGTCTATGGGCCAGTAGTTTATTTTGTAAACTGTCTCTTGGAACAGCTGATTTGCAACAGATAGTGTAGGCCAGAGTGTGCCACCATTATAAAATTAACATTATTTGTCATGGGGCAGTTTGCAAATATTACTGGTCCTACACAGGCCTAATGCATGAATATAAGATATATTCAAGATGAGGCAAACATGGTGTTCAGTCAGAGATTTGTTTATTTTTAACAAACATTCAGAATGACCGGTTGCTCTGGTACCCATCAGTGCCGAAAATGCTGTTTGCCGGACACCCGGTGACGCATCAGCGTTGGGACCCCCGCCGAAATATCGGCCGGATCACCGGGAACAAATCAGTGCCCAGCTATCGGCACTGGCCGGAACCGTGCCCCCGGGAAGCATCGGCAGTAAGCCCTCGGCGCGCTGAAACCTCCATGCTTCTCTGTGTCTCTCTCTGCCGACAGAACAGCTGTCAGGTGGACTGAGCTCGCGCATATGCATCGAAATAAACGGCGATATGATATAATTGTATAGATTCTACTTTAGCTTCAATTAGCTTCAGTTAGCTTTAGCTTACATGCACGATATTGGTCAGCCTAATTACTGTGTGGGAGAAACAGGTTCTCGATCTCAGCGGAGAAACAAGCTGCCGGAGAAAACAAAACTTAAATTTCTGGCTCTGTGAGCCTATGATGTGCCACGTGCCACGGCCGACCAATGGTGTAACTTCATCACTCAGTCAGTGTCAGACATTCGCGTTTATAGGGCTGGCCCCGCTGTTGCAGTCCATCCAAAAATTTGCAGCATACTATTGAATGATGCGCATCAGAGCGGATTTAGAAGTGGGTATATGCAATGCCAACTGAAAAATAAGTAGGTATATGCCGTATACCAGCGTATACCCTGCACTACACCACTGAGCCTAGCCTAATGTAACCTAACCTAACCTAACCTAACCTAGCCTAACCTAGCCTAACGTAACCTAGCCTAACCTAACCTATCGCATCTATCTATAGGATAGGTTGGAAACAGAATCACAGTGCTCTTTATCATAAATTCCTAGATAATGGTAATGTCTGTGAGTATCTCTCTCTATAGGCTATTCTGTATTAGAAGGGCACTGAAAGATTTCCTTTTGCCAATGGAATGCAGAGAGTCCTTAGTTATAATGCATTAGCTGGACGGCTGAATAAGTAATGTTAATGTAATATTCTAGTCTCCTCTGACCTGAATGAGAACATACACTGGTGCTGAGCCCCGGGATGCTGGCCTGCCATGGGGGAGAGAGGGAGGGGGAGAGAGAGAGAGAAAGAGAGAGAGAGAGAGAGAGAGAGAGAGAGAGAGAGAGAGAGAGAGAGCGAGAGAGAGAGCTAGTGTGGACATGGTTTGTGGCATTTGGCTGGATGGATTTGGTCCAAACCCCTGAGACACACAAATGAACTGTGACATCTATGACAGCTGGAGCTGCCCACTGCCCCATACATACACACACACACACCCACACACACACACACACACACACACACACACACACACACACACACACACACACACACACACACACAGCGCACTACATCCTTAGACAGATGTTTTCAAGACTCATTTGAAATCTAGTCCTTGAAGCTGTGGGTAAACTCTATCTGATGCAGGTGTAAAGATGGCTAACCAAGACCAGAATCTTCTATTTCAAAGGGTTGCAAAAAGGGCCTGAGAGCAAAAAGTTTTTGCCAAGCAGTATTACTCAATATTAGATAACATTAGCCTTTGCCTCATGGTTGGGATTATAGTTGTCTACAAAAACAATCTGTACACTGGACCTTATATCAGGCGGCCTTAGGAAATATTGCGGCCTCCAGTGATTTGAGAAGCATAACTCTTTTAGATAACGGGCTCAGGCCCAGATAAAAGGTGACCTGGTGGAATGTAGACTGACTGTCTGACTCAAAGTCCCCATTATAGCCGGCATTAACATGCATCTTGTATCCGGAGCGTGTCTAGATATGAGTTCGCCATATTACAATCCCCCCTGGCATTAAAATGAGTCTCCTGTGTCCTCACTGAAATATGACTGCTCTTCCACCTGCGAAAAGAAAGTTCCTCCTTTACATCCTTTAGAAAGATGGTGTTGTTATCTGCACTATTTCTAACTTTTCAAAACAAAGTAGGAGGTTGTCTTAGATAACAGGTGTATCATAGGCAATAGCTGAGGAGAAGGCAGTTCATGCAGCTGTTATTATTACTATGAATAATTTTGTTGGTTACTAATTTCATTACCCTATAGTTTCACGTTTCTATCAGTGAATCAAGTTTGCCTGCCATGTGTCTGTGTGCAAATGTTTATTTCTGTTTACATAGTTGCTATATGTAGATTAGTGATGCATTGCCTTTACACTTTGTTGTTAAAGAACAACTAAACCCAAAACCCAAATCTGTGGTGAAGAGACAGATGTGGGTTTGTGGGTGCCAGGTGATGTCACCACCTGTTGTACTCTATAGCAGTGGTTCTCAACCTTTTTCATATCAAGCACCCCTTATTTAGTCCACATTAGGGCCACGGACCCCCATTTGATGAAATTTCTCGGACCCAAATCTGAGAATATTTTTATTGTTAGATATGATAGATAACTTAACTTCTTGTAAATTAAATTATGCTGAAGTTTAACAATTCATTCAACTTTCCGGGGACCCCCTCAAGGACCCCTGGTGGTCCCCGGACCCCACGTTGAGAACCACTGCTCTATAGAATGTGGCATCACCTGGCACCAAAGACCAGCCAATAGCAGATGGCCAGTTCAGTAGCCTACTTTTCACCATTAGATGTCAGGCTTCACCACAGATTTGAGTTTGGGGTTTAGTTACTCTTTAATGTGGCCAAATGTGTGTGTTTGGCTGTTTGGGTCCACAATACGGCTTGGGTGTATTTACACCTGGGGTTTTTATGCATTTCAGCTTTATCCAAATACAATTTAAACGTCCAGGACTTATGCCAATGTTGGGTGTAATGGGGTCAAAAAGAGACTGGAGTTTTGCTGACTGTTACTGACAGCTTTAATGAAGCGGTGGAGTAGTTGTAACTATACTGTATGTTCAATGTAGCAGTATTTTTGTATTATCTTGAAAAGTATCTTAGGATTTACTTACAAAAAGCAGGGTAACTATTTCACACATAAACAGGTAAAGTAAAGTAAAGCAAGTTTAGGTGGGTCTACCCTCCACTATATCCATGGATGCACACTTTATGAGAGCAGTGTGGATGAAAACACACAGCGACACAGTGAATTTGTCTTCTAAGCCTCTGGGAGCAACAGCAGGGGAGGACAGTATTATAACAGTGAGATTGCTATGTCGCCTCTGTTAAAGAATCACAAGTGCATTTCCATCCTTTCTTTCTGCATGTGTGTCATACCCCCAGCGCTGTCTCCCAACGGCATGCATCCTGCTTTTCCTCCTGGCTGGGTTGTCGACTGTGTGTTTGTGCGTGGAATTCACACGTGTGTCTGTGTGTGTGTGTACGTGCATGTGAGCATGTCGTAAAATAACACGTCAGTGTTTTCTGCGTCGCTCCGTACTGCGCCGCCATGTGTGTTCATGTGTAAACATCTGTGTTCATTTTATTCACATCATTTACACATTACTTACTTTTTTTTACACATTAGATATGCTTATTTTGCTCTATTTCTCTCGGCCTTGTGCATAAAGGACAGCATTAGCTATTCTAATGTTTGTGTGTGCACATGGCCGACATAAGGACACCTGCAACAGAGTATTTTTAGTGGTCAACTCTCTCTCTTTCTCCCTTACTTTCTCACTTACACTCATATCTGCTCATTCTATCTCTCTCTCTCTCTCTCTAAATAGCTCTCTCTCTCTAAATACCTCTCTGTTCTGCAATATTCCTCCAGGTCAAAAACTGTGAATGTTCCAAGCCATCTAAATTACAGTATGTCTTTATTCCAGGATAGATGGGCAATTACATTAACAGTGTCAAAACCAATTTTCTGATTAATTTACAAGACGTTTAATGTAAGCCGCGGTAAGAATAGAAATCGAGTCAGACAGCTCTTTCATTTTAACCATCCAACTCTCCAGACATCCTTAACTGGATTAGTCTATTGACCCAGTCGTCAGGACGTTGCTGCACGCCTTGATAAACAATTGGCTACAGTATTCCACTTAAGTAGGCAGCCATGTTTAGGTTGTATGTATATAGGTATGGGGTGTATGTGTGTGGCTTTACATGTTGTCCATGTTGATGACCTCACACAGTTGAGGGGTCTAAACACATCCAGTCAAATCTGATGTCAGAACAAATTATCTCGCAACACGCCTCTTCGGGAGACCCAGACACTGGGGCCGCATATGAAAGAGAGAGAGAGAGATAGATAAGGGGAGGAGAGAGAAGAGAGATAGAAAGACAGGAGAAAGGAAAAGGGAGCTGTTTTCTTCCCCCACTCTTTAACTGAACACAGGTCATATAAGAGGGTGAGGAAGCGGGTAATCCCCTTCTCTTCGTCTCATTGGTAAACCAAGTGGGATTTGTCAGATAATGTGATCATGGCCGTCGGCGCTATACTCCCTATCCTAACAGAGAACTGTTATCTATTGATAGATTTCGTTACCCCCTCCCCCCCTCCATGCTGTTTTGATGTGCGTCACTTACCACTGAACCTGAAGGGATACTTTGCGGGGGGAATCAAGCTTGGGAAGGCCCAAACTGGGTCAAATGAGAGCTTGAAGCAGATCTTTGAGACGACGGCTTGTAACAGTTTCTTCGCTAGCATTAGCATGTGTTGTCACAGCAAGATCTGAAAGGAAAATTCCACCCTCACATACTCTCACACTGTTATATATCATCAGTCAGTGATGTTCAATGCATTTCAAGAGTTATTTTGAGGTGAAGTGTTGTAGTTTACCTTTATGTTGAACCCAATTTCCCTCAAGCTGCCTCGTCTATTTCTATTAGTTGGAGAGAGCAATAGCAATAGCAATAGCAATAGCAATACCCATAGTGTAGCGAGAGTTTTTCCAGTTGACAAAAAGCGAGAATTGCACATCTTGTGGTTGCATTGCATTCTGGTCTATTGAGGCTACTGACACTGGAGAAACTGGTCTCTCTGCCTCTTCTATGATGGATTTCTCCCTGTATGATTGTTGAACATTGGTGCAAAATGGTGAGTGTAGAACGAAGCCCTTGCTCTTTGACTTGGAGTAGACACCAAAACCTTATGCTTACTGTTGATGTTTTAGATCAGTGAAAATCTCTCTGCTATCAAATGCAATTGTAGCTCTGCTGGAAACATCTTGACATGACGTCACATTGTCTACGTTTGACCAATATCCACAGAAATTAAAAAAAACAAACCACCAAACAACAAAATTCCACCAATAGCTGTGTTTGTTTTTTTAACAGTGTTAATGTGTTTTAGGGTGGATTTTTCCTTTAATGAGGAAATGGTGTGGGTTGGATCTTTGACTGGCACAAAATGTACTTTACCTTCTTTTCATCTGATGTCACTTCTGCATAGAGATAACTGATACTCACAGGTACATTTAACAAATGAAAGCTGCAGGCTATTTCTTGGAAGATTTATTGAAACAGAACACATGGGCCAACGTCGTATGAGTGCCTATAGACATTTCAGTCGATCAATCAGTCAAAACTTTATTTATATAGTATTTTATACACAAGGAAATTCTGTTCGTATCCCCTCTTTCTTTAAAAAAAAAAAACGTCTGGAGAAATTTGTCCTTAAGTTACAGAGTGTGACGTCAGATTGCCCAGTCTGCCTTTACGTCTATAAAAAGCCCTTATATAAGCTGAGTAGTCAACAAATTTCACAGCAGACAAGTGGTACAGCATACATATATACACAAGTAGTACATAGCAATCCAAGGCAGCCTACTGCCGCCCGTTAAAAGTATCATGAAACAACACATGATTTTTTTGCAGATGGAAAAGCTGCACAAGAATCACAGAATCTCTCTTTCGTCTTTCAGCTAATGTGTCACCAAAGCACTTGGATACAATGCATTGTTTATTTTATTTTTTATTTTTTATTTTTTTTGTCAAAGTTGAATACATGAGTGCATGTATACCACACAATGTAACCCCCCCCAAAAAAAAAAAAATCACAAGCTTCAAACGTATGATGTCCTCTGGTGGTAAGGGCGTGTGTGTGTATGTGTGTGTGGGGGAGGGGGGTGGGGGTAAGGGGGATGGGTGCGTAGCCTTGAGTCTAAAATCTGGAAGCACTTTAATCTTTCCATTGGTCAAATGAACTTTTTTTTTTTTCTTCGTTTGTTTTTGACAGGACCTCGATCCTTGAAAACACGGTACAAAAAAAACCCGAAACAAACAAACCCAACAGAAAACGAACCAACAAACAACGGAACCATACACCATAATCAATATATTGCTAGGGATCACGGAACCCAAGTATGTCTACCAGGTTGCATTCAGATCACCTGTCGTAGAATACTTGCATTGTTCCTTCGTTAAGAGAGGAAGCTTTACAAACAACAGTCAGTTCGCTCTGTTGAGCGAGTGGCGCCATAGTCAGTAATCAGTAGAGATTGAGTAAACGCACTCTAATCTGATGATCCAAAACAGCCGCGACATTCTCACTGTTTTTGGATACAGAAGCATCAGTTAGGTGTACTCAGTTTCTTCTGATTAAGGGGTTTTGGTCCTGTTTTTGTACCACGGAGTCGTGGACATCATATGGAAGATATAATTAGTATTATACCTCTGTGGCTCCAGTGTCTTGTTTCATGTGTGTGTATGTGCGTGCATGTGTGGTGAAGTATTTACACTGTCCACTATTCGAGGCCTATCAGAGGCTTTCCAGTCAAGTTTTTAAGCTTAATCAACAGTCCAACTGTTTGCTTAGGCCATCCTTTGTCGTAACGGTCCATCCAGCGCTGAAAAAAAAAAAAAACATCCTCCAGCAGTTCCTGGATCCAAACTGCCCGACCGCAGGGAAATAAGGTGTCACTGTTTAGAAGTGGATGAGGATATTTGTTTCTTGCCGAGCTGGCACCTCTGACGCGGATGCAAGTGGAGACTCGAGAGCCGCGGCGCTTGTTTAAGCGCTGTGAGCCAATCACGGCGCCCGGCTAAGTTTGAGGACAACAGAAGTTGTCAGCTTCTGTATCTTTGCCTTTGCTGGTAGCCTGTCCTCAGGCTTTGTTTGTCCTGGAGGGCTCACCGTAGGCTCCGCTCCTTAATTGGCATTTCCTGGAGCCCAGTGTTGCTATGCTATCAAAACTCCAGCGCTTCTTGTTTAGTTTTGCCCGGTTAGCGCTCGTATTATAACCCCCGAGGTCTTCAGCCAGTGTTGGAGAATTTTTTTTTTTTTTTATAGGATCTCAATTCCTACAAGAAACCAACTATGACGACAGCGTGGTAGAAAATCTTATCTGTGTTCCCGTGGATGCTGGAATTGTGTCATTCAGATCACATACATACTTCCCTGTCCGATGGCAGTCGCGGGAACGCTTTTGAACGCTGGTTGTTTTGAGGAGAGCAGAGAGATAGTGCCCGGAATTTCATTTTTTTCATTTTTTCATTTTTTTCATACGAACACCCAGACAAATCGGGATGAAAAACAACCGTCGCCATATCAGCTGGGCCCATGCAACCCATTTTCTCTCTCATCTCCTTCATCTCCTCCCAAGCCCCCCTGCAGAATCCTTTCCTTTGCTCTCCTCCTCCCCCCCCCCCACCCTTTTTTTTTTTAAACACCCACGCCCACATTCACCCCCGCCACTAATATCAGAGAACTCTAAAAGGGGCTGCAGACAGACAGAGAGAGAGTGAGAGAGAGAGGGAGAAAGAGGAGGATGAGGATGGTCGGGTGCTTATTGCTTTACTGACGCATATTGCTTGTTTACCCGCTGTCATTCCTCGTTTGTTCTCCGCCTCTAATGCATCGCGAGTGATTAAGGACAGACCCCCACAGAATATTTTTGGTAGGGGCTTTCAGAGGCCGGAGCCTTTCACGTTTCATATCAAGTGACCCACTGAGAGTGCGGCACCTCGCGGAAATAGAAGCCAGAGAGGGATGGTGGGGGTGGGGGTGGGGGTGGGGGTGGGGGGGAGTGTTACGAACAAGCATGACAGCGCTGAATTATTCTCTCTGGTTAAAGTTTGACTCGGGCGCTAATTTTAGCCGCCTGCCGTTACAGTCGCGGCGACCGTAGAGTGAAGATACAAATCGGGGGGGGGGGGCGGGATTTGGCAAATCAGTTTGAGTTCTGATTGGTTTCAAATTGCTATGATGGCATCTCAGTTACATAAACTCCACTCGGTTTTGTTTTGGAAGATAGCAGATTAGCACCTGCAGAAAATCTCCAAAGGTGAATAATATATCGCAAAACATCTGGTCCTGCATGCCTCAGCCTGTTTGTGGATCCTAGAGTGTGTGTGTGTGTGAGTGTGTGTGTGTGTGTGTGAGTGTGAGAGAGAGCACTCGCCCATATGTGTGAGAGTGTATCAGGGAGTGAATCTGGTGTCTGCCATGCTGTAGCTGGCTCTATCATTAATTATATCCCTCACCCCCCCAACCACACACACACACACACACACACACACACACACACACACACTGAGAGGACCCAGTGAGACTATCATGGCTCATAACAGCTTGGAGCACCGGGCACCAAGCACCCAGACAAGGGAGGAGGCGGGGGGGTGGGGGGTGGGGGGGTGGGAGAACGCCGGAGGCTGCCCCGCCATCACTCAAGCCTCCTTGGACATGGAGGCGCCGAGGGAGGTCGGGGGTTGGGGGTGGGGGTGGTGGGGGGGGGGGGGGGGGGGGCTCTGCTGGCGGTGAGAGGCTGGCAGGGAGGAGCAGAGAGAGAGAGAGAGAGAGAGAGAGAGAGAAAGCGCTAAATAGTGTGTGACTCTGGTAAACGCCGCTGTTTGATGAGGTTCCACCACCTGTCTGACGCGGCGTAGCATGTGCCGGGCATATGCACTGCGGCGTGGCTGGTGTCCTTATGATAACAAATGAAGGTGAATTCAACCGCTGGCTGTTGGAACAATGTCCCATATGGGGGGGGGGGGGGGGGGTTGCTGTGGATTCAGAATTGGAGCTAAGGTTTGACCGGTATGGGATTTTGAAGGCCGATGACAATATTGCCATTTTTGGACTGAAATCACTGATATTTTGTGCTGATATTCAACATCTCTAAATATTATTGCGGTGTTTCTTCTCAGGGTGGAAGAGAATGATTAGAAACAATATCAATGGATTTACAGCAGGAATGAACACTATCTCTTTCTCACTCTCTCTCTCTCTCCGTTTAGGTGCTAGCTGTCATCCATCCATGCATAAAAAAACCCCCACTTCATTTACAAGGAATGCGGATTTGGTATTTCAGCCTATGTTCGCATTACAGCAGTAAAAACATGCATCAAACAGACTGCTGCCATGTTTAGAAATAGTCACACCGGGTAAAAGCGTTGCTGTATCTCTCCCTACATTCAAGTGATAGACATACCAGGCCAAAACTCAACTCATATACAACCTATTATTTCTTTTTTTCAAACGTATAGATGTTTCACCTGAATACAAGTGAAGTGGATGCAGGACGTCCTACGCTCCACCTTCAGCCACCACAGTTTTTCACAGTTCTGTAGAAACCAAACAGCTGAACCAGCATCCAGCGACCGGCTGACATTTCCCCGCCACAAACACAGGCTCATTTTCTGAAGCCCTCCGCGGAGCAGAGAGAGAGAAAGAGAGAGAGAGAGAGAGAGAGAGAGAGAGAGAGCGGCGACTTTCTAATGACCTTTGCGGATACCTGGACTGTTCTGCCCTTTTCCGAGGCATCGTGACACATCTGCAGAGGTAAACAACCTCTGCAGAGGGACGGGCGACGGGTATTAGCGGGCCTCGACAAACCAGCTCCAAATGCCGACAGAGGAGCTTCTTCATCTCCTCGCTTTCTGAAGACCAGTGTGTGTGTGTGTGTGTGTGTGTGTGTGGAGAGAGGAGTGTTTGTGTGTGTGTCAGCCTGCGGGCTCGGACGCTGCCGGGGACTTTCTGTAGGTGTTGACGAGGACGCTGTGTGTGTGTGTGTGTGTGTGGTTCAGATCCTTCTCATGTTTTTGCCTCTGGAATGAGATGAATAAGCCCCCCCCCCTCCTCTCTCTCTCTCTCTCTCTCTCTCTCTCTCTCTCTCTCTCTGGTATGGATTGCCCGGCTGATATCTCACTCGGTGGTGGGCTAGCGGGTGATGAGAGCTGACAACACAATGGCATTGTCCCCTGCTGATGGGAAGCCAAAGTTTTAGGGCAAACACTCCCCCAACCAGCCTCGGAAAAAACACTGGGCACGAGTATGTCTGGGGGTTTGGCTCGTGTGTGTGTGTGTGTGTGTATCTGCGGCAAATTGCGTCTGTGCGTGCTTGTGTGTGTGTGTGTGTGTACGAGTGGTGCTACAGAGCGCCGCCGAGTGCCATCGAGATGCCAGAGGGTTGAGAGGAGGAGGAGGAGGAGAAGGAGGAGAGAGACTGAGGCTGACACACTGAGAGAGCGCTCAATTATTTAGGAGAGCCACCGGGTTCAAAGAGCCGCAGCTACACAAACCTGCCGATCCACAGTTTATCCCCTTTGTTCCGGTGGTATTAAAGTACACAGACATCACTCGCATTATTAGTATTATCATCGACAATGAAGAAGAAAACGGCGAGTTTAAAAAAAAAAAAAAAAAAGCAGATCGCACACGATATCCGCTCGGTCCGCCCACCCCCCCCCCGCCCTGCTTCCTGTCGTCGTGGACTCAAACTGCCCGACGCTCCTCTCTGATTCTCGGTTTATCTTCCCTCTCGCCTCCGCTCTCTCTCGGCTCTTCCCTCCGTCCGTCCGTCCGTCCGTCCCCGTGTCTCAGACGGTGACCTCCGTCTTGCTGTTGGTGGGCAGTCCCTTGTGCTTGGGGTGCATGTGCGGCGAGTGGCCGTAGCCCAGCGGCTGGGAGAAGAGCTCCGGCAGCGTCTCGATGCTGAACTGCCTCTTGTTGGAGTAGGCCTGGCGCCGGCTGTTCTGCTGGTGCAGGGGCTGGTGCTGGTGCTGCTGCTGGTGCTGCTGGTGCTGCTGGTGCTGCTGGTGCTGCTGCAGGATGGGGTGGTGCTGCTGCTGCCCCTGGAGGACCATGTGGGCGGCCGGGTGCTGCGGGGCGTGGCTCTTGCTGGGGTCCCAGGCTTTGAAGGCGGAGCTGGAGGTGAGCGGGTGCGTGTTGGTCTTGGAGATCTTGGGCTTGGGGATCTGCGAGGCGTTGATGGTGATGGCGAGCGGCGCGTGGATGTCCGGCGGCGGGAGGAAGGGCTTGTCCTTGGGGTGGAAGGCGATGGGCTGGAAGGTGGGCGGGGACTGGCGGTGGGTGTAGTCCACCATGGGGTAGCTCTTGTAGTAGTCTCGCGCGGCCGTGTCTGGGGAGGGGGAGCGGTGGTGGAGAGAGAGAGGGGAGGAGGGGAAAGGGAAGGGAGAGACGTGATTAAATTGTAATCCTGAAGAATTAAGACAATTACATGAGCAAAGCAATGAGTATATGTGAGTAAAGGAGATTAAAAAAACCCTAATTACAGCATAAGAACAACAAACAGCATAGGCATAATGAGATGAGTATACAGTGCAAAATGGCAGGCTTAAAACAAACAGTTTGTAAAACCGTTGATAAGGGCAAAGCTCACCTCACACCATGATCTTTTCATAATATTTCTGGCCAATTAAACAGGCAATTAGCCTCTGTGTGTGTGTGTGTGTGTGTGTGTGTGTGTGTGTGTGTGTGTGTGTGTGTCTGTGAGTGAGGAATCAAGGTGAGACACATTCTCACCCTGAACTTAGTCAGACGCCTGTAGCCTCGTCTGGTCACACACACACACACACACACACACACACACACACACACACACACACACACACAGAGAGAGACACACACACTCATACAGATTCATAAACCAACCCCCACACAGATACACACACACAAAGAAACACACACACACACACACACAATTTCACACATACACCCTCTAACCAAATCTGTCAGGTAAACAAATAAAAAATAGAAGGCTAAGCCGGATCCACAGAGTTTGCCCGCAGGGTTTATGTGTGTGTGTGTGTGTGTGTGTGTGTGTGTGTGTGTGTGTGTGTGTGTGTGTGTGTGTGTGTGTGTGTGTGTGTGTGCACGCGCATGTATGTGTTTGTCTGCATCATATTGATTCGAGCAACTGTCCATGCACTGGGCAGGGGGGGTTAAAAAATGCCAGCAGCACCGGAGAGAGAGAGAGAGGAAGAGAGAGAGAGAGAGAGAGAGAGAGAGAGAGAGAAAGAAAATGAGAAACAAGAAAACAACCAACAAGGAAAAGAGGGGGCAAACACTCACTCGTGTTGCTTTTGCTAAAACGGGAGATTTGTGGGGAATAAAAATAGAGCGGGTTGGGCGTGTCGAGTCAGATTAGCGCGAGGTCTCTGAGTGGAGCTCCACTCTGCTGTGAGGTCATCGCCGCTGGCCCCCCCCCCTCCCCTCGCCCCCCCGCCCCCCTGCCCCAAAGACACTAACAACCTTGTTTGCTTAGCCCCGTTTTTTTTTATTGCTCCCTTTCTTTTCCTGGAGAGAAATAAGAGAGTGAGAAAAACGACAACATTCCTCTGGATGCTGTTGTTCTTCTCTTGCTCCCTCTCTCTCTGTCTGTCTTCATTGCTCTGAATCGGTCTCTTTCTCTTAAGCTGTACCATCAGGCAAATTTGGGGCAAAATTTCTCATATGAGCAACTGGGCAATGGGCAAAGAGGGCAATGAGCAATTGCCTGTTGAAGGAGTGAAATGGATGAAATAACAGATACTGCTGCCAACACTGTTCTCTTTACCTCCTCTTTTCTACTAAAAATGTAATAATTTAATAGTTTTATCAATGTTATCCACTGTAATTCCATATCATGTGTATTATAGGCTTATGTATGGTTCTAGAATCCAACAGCTAGCTTGCATGCGAGATTAAATGTTACATTAAAAAGTTACATCACAGCTATTATTTCTTACTATTTAGTCGCAGTTGGACTCCTTATACTTATAACTGGGGACTCCTTATATGGTCACTGTTTTCCCACATTTTCCAGTCAGCTGTGCGGAGGTTAATTCTCTCTATTTTGAATATTCCTGATAATATCTTATGGATTTTCATTTTAGGTAGTAGCCAAGACTGCATTGTCCTGTGCTTTGCGCAGTAAAAATTCTCAAATTCTCACCGCATCTTAAAAACTCTTAATTCTAAAGTGTCTAACTCCGAATGAAGTGTAAAATTATACGGCTTATACTGAGCACCTGTGAAAATATTCCCTAAAAGTTTCCAGAGAGAGAGAGAGAGAGCGAGAGGGAGAGAGCGAGGGAGCGGGCGAGAGAGATTAAGAGACAGAGCGAGACATTAAGAGACAGAGAGAGAGGGAGACAGAGACAGAATAATTAAAATGAATCCATTTCACCGGTCAAATCAGAGAGATTTAGGAGGCATATTCTTTCTTTAGAAGGCACTCAAGTGCTACAATATTGATGACAGGGGAATGAATGGAGGAACTTTCTCGCTCTTATTTTTTCGCTAAATGTGCCAGGATTTGCAAGCCGCCGGGCACGTGTAGGGGATTAGACCGTCTGCGTGTGTGTGTGTGTGTGTGTGTGTGTGTGTGTATGTGGGTTTTATGTGTTTGTGTCCATGTGTGCTCAGCTGTATGTGTGCCAAGCAGGAACACACATTTACATACATTGTTCGCCTGCTGAAAAAAGGGGAAGAAGCGGCTCGATTTGCTCCATGTGCACTAAAGCGCATCACATGGCTTTGGCAGTGGAGAGTGGCAGCGTTCACCAGCTCATTGGAACAGGTTGGAATACTCTGCGGGTTTAATGTGGAGAAGCCCTACTTAGTTTTTAAATGCAATTCCTACTTGTGTGGAATCAATGGAGAAAGCAGGGAGATCATTTTACAACATATTACAAGCAGAAACAGTTTGGAAAAATCCTTTGGGCATAGATCTGTTTTGTATAGTTTTGATGCATCATATTTATCACTTTGCGCTTAAGAAACTACCATGCGCTTATTATGCTAGAGTCAGCACTATGTGTATATATGGATAGTTTGTCTTCTTGTATGCTACATGTGTGATTATCTGTTTACAAGGCGAGTCTTAGTCCAGTATCCTGATACACCGGGTCCGCATCATTACACTCACTGTCTGCCGTCTGAGTGCTTGGCTGAATGTGTCGTCTTCGAGTGTGTGTGTGTGTGTGTGTGTGTGTGTGTGTGTGTGTGTGTGTGTGGGTGTCTGTTTGTGTTGCCTCTCTTCCAGACATCTGTCACACGCAGCGAGTCTACCTGGCAGTGGATGCGGGTGCTGGGCCTCGCTGGCCGAAGTCCCGTCTTTCCTGCCTCGTCGTGTTTCTCTTTGTCTTTATTCGCTTTCTTATCTCGCTAAACTATGTTTCTGGTTTTTGCGAACTTTTGAAAAGTCGACAACTTAAAATGCAAATAGGTAGAAGAAGCACCGGACAGCAGGATCCCCTCTGTCCATTTCACCACCTCTCCATCCGCTCTCTCTCTCTCTTCCTTTACCATTTGGCTTTATTTTACTTCTCTCCTACTCTTCAGCTTCTTCAACAATTTAATTTTTTTTTTGCCTTCTATCCCAATGGCAGCCTAAAGCAAGGCCCGTGGGCCAAATCTGGGCCACCGCATTATTACCGCATAACGTTGGCCCTCCAAAGGATTCCAGAGTGCGATAACATATTCTATTTGGTCTATTTTTATGCCGTTTAATTATGGTTGAGGAGTGATGCTGAGAAAACCTGCTTATTAACACATGCTGCAATGGCATAAGACCTATATAAGACACAATACCTGTGCATAATGTTTCCAAATAATCATAATGTGTTTTTTGGCATGTCACCCACCATTCATGTCACTGTATGTTTCACCCCTGCTCTATCCATTTGACCTCTGTTACTCTTTCTTCTATCATTTTCTCCTTTATTTTCTGTCTGTCCATCTCTCACTCTTCCTTCTCTCACGCTTCATGGCCCAGAGATGTCTTTTCCAGTGGCTCTCCACCTGAAGAACCTGCTGCTTCCCACGGCGACGAGTAAATTCACTCAGCAATGTCAAAGACCGAAAAATCTCAAGAACCACAGGACCCCGATCCTGTAGTGCAAAACATGAAACCCAGATGAGCCGCTTCATCTTCAAAAGCCTTCTTCTTTTTCTTCTTCTTCTTCTTCTTCTTCTTCTGAGGAATCAGAGATCATTCCACTTCTTATAGTCTTCAAAAATCCCAAAGTCTCTCAAAGGTTCTTTCACCCATTATGTCACCTGAAGCAGATACTTAAGAATGCACTACCCACACTGCAAAATAAGCAACAGGTGATTTATTTTTGTATTGAGGCTAAAAAAAAAAAAAAATCTTCAAACGAGTGAAAAACCTGCCAGTGAGGCTGTAAATTCACTTGTTTCAATGCAATTCAAGAATGCGAATGACAAAGGCAAAACTAGGAATTCAAGGCTCAACACTACATTAAATGACTGGATGGATGGATATATTTTGCGGTGCATTTCATATTCCTCCATAAATCTTTCATTTTTCTGAATCGGCTTCAAGCAGTTTTTCTAAAATTTTCTCCAATGCAGGTGAGCTTGCATCAGAAAATATCAAAATGTTCACCGAAATTGACAGCTTCTTGACAGCTTTCTTTTTTTTTTTTTTTTAACTGCAATCTTTCCAAGGCGGCTCAGCCTCTCGGGTGGTTAGAATTTAATTAAGACGGATTTCAGTCAGTCTTAATGAAAGAAGGCAAGAAGTCCATCACACCTTCTTACAGAATATCCTTCCGCCGTCTGTCTCATGCTGTCCTTTCCCTTCCCTCAACCAGACTTGACACTTGCTCTATTGAGGATTTCAAAGACTAACACTGAATTTTCAAACTTCTTCGTCAAAGGAAACAATAGAGAGCTCCATGAATTAAAACCAAAATGAGACTAGACGGGCTGAATTCTACTCTTTCAGTTCATTATTCTCAATCTCTAACTTTCTACTTGTTCATTCTCTCTCTGTCTGCTCGCTCTCCCTCTCTAACCTTTTACGCCTTCATCCTGCTTTTTCTTGCCGCTGGTCTACCCGTCCTTTGCTTTCAGTAGTTTAATTAAGATAGATACAGTGTAGGAGCAGCTTGGGCCGGACTCCTGCTGCTACACCTGGCACAGAGTTTACTGAACTTTTGACTTTTCCTTCCTTCCTTCCTTCCTTGGTCTCTCCTGCCTCCATTTCTTTCATGTCTTCCTTCTTTCCTTCCATCCTTCCTTCCTTATTTCATTCCTTCCTTGGTCTCTTCTGCCTCCATTTCTTCCATGTCTTCCTTGTTTCCTTCCTTCCTTCCTCCCTTCCGTCCTTCCTTCCTTCCTTCCTTCCTTCCATTTCTTCCATGTCTTCCTTGTTTCCTTCCTTCCTTCCTCCCTTCCGTCCTTCCTTCCTTCCTTCCTTCCTTCCATTTCTTCCTTCTTTCCTTCCTTCCTTCCTTCCTTCCTTGGTCCCTCCTGCCTCCATTTCTTCCATGTCTTCCTTCTTTCCTTCCTTCCTTGGTTTCTCCTGCCCACATTTCTTCCATGTCTTCCTTCTTTCCTTCCTTCCTTCCTCCCTCCCTTCCTTCCTCCCTTCTGTCCCCTTCCTTGCTTTTCTCTCTCTCTACTACCTCCATTTCTTCCATGTCTTCCTTCTTTCCTTCTAATGATAAAGAAGGAACTAGTTAACCATCTCTCATGTCTTCCATTGAAATAAACTTTTCCAGACACACACACACAAGCCGTTAACTGTATAAAATCCATAAAGCGCAATGAAGACTTCAGAGCAGCTCGGTCCAGATACCCGCTGTTTCACCTGGCACAGGTTAGCTGGCCCAGGGTCTGCTGTCCTATCCAAACTGTAGAGTGTCCTAGACATGACTTTGTCCACACAGCCAGACTGTCAGGAACCGGCAGGTTGTTTATTGGCCCACTGCAGAACTGGGAAGCATGTGTGAAAAGATGATTGGATTGGAATGTATGTAGAGTATATATCTGTTTGTGTGTAAGTAATGTGTTTCTTAAAGGGGAACACCAGTCATCTTACAAATTTTTAAAATGATTCAGAAGGCAATGGAAGAGATATTTTTGGTGGCTTTGACATCACAATATAAAGGTAAACAAAATAATTCACACAGGTTTGGCATTGTTTTCATGTGTTTTAAGAATTTATTGTTGACATAAAAGACATTCAGATTGTGACAGAACCTTTATTTAGATCGTAAATTACTATACTGCATTCATTCTCCCATTGGCTATGGCTTTGTTCCATGGTGATGCAGCGACTTAATGGTTTTGCAGTGTGTTCTTGATGAATTTGCAGGCATCAGCAGGCTCTTCTATTATGCTCTATTACCTTCTGAATGATATTAAAATTTTTGGTTTTCCCCCCTTTAAAGTCATTTCATGAATGTCACCGCCATTGTCGGGAATCTTATTGTGTGTCGACCGGTTTTTATGCTTATGTTGCCATCTGTGCAGCCTTGTGTGTGTGTGTGTGTGTGTGTGTGTGTGCGCAGCCATATGTCTGTCTACTCAAGTCATGAAACAAGACAAAGCGAATAACCTCTAGAGGGAATGAGAGCAAAAGAGAGAGAGAGAGAGAAAGAGAGAACGAGAGAGAGAGAGAGAAAGGAAGCAAACTACAAAGAGAAAGAGAGAGAGACCTGAAAAGAGAGACAGAACATGCAAACGAGTATGCAGAGATGTAAATTTCAAAGTGTGTGCACATTTATGCGCGTAGTGTGTGGGTCATGTGTGTTTGTGTGCATGCACCGTACATGTGTGTGTGTGTGTATACATGTGCTGTGCATCATTAAGAGCATGCCGACCTGCAGAGCCGCAGGACCGGTGTCCCCGTCGGCAGCGAGCGTGGCACGCCACTCAAACGGCGCCGCACCGGAAGAGTAAGTGTGTGTGTGTGTGCAGCCACGTGTGTGCTCCCCTATGTGTATGTGTGTGTGTGTGTGTGTGCGTGTGAGAGCGAGAAACAAAAACAGAGCAGATACGAGACTGAGGGGAACAGAGAGGGAGTCGTTCATCATCTCGGTGGCATCAAACGGAGAGAGAGAGAGAGCGGAGAGAGAGAGAAAGGAGAGAGAGAGAGAGAGGAGTATTGTGCCTCGTCGTGTGCGGGATTTGTTATTCTTAAGTATTTTCCTGCATAATGTGGCTGAGTGGCTGGGGCGGCGCTGCTGAAGATCCCCCGGTGCAATCAGCCTTCGTTTCTCAGTCACTGAGCAGAATAATGAGATGGGATACTCTCTCTCTCTCTCTCTCTCTCTCTCTCTCTCTCTCCCTTTCAGTCACTTCCCTCACTCGGGTTTTCCCAGCCCGCCTCTCCTGACTTTCTCTACTTCTTCTCCTCTCTCTCTCTCTCTCTCTCTCTCTCCCTCTCGCTATTGCACGCGCACATTTATGCAAACACAAACTCGCTCACATGAACACACCCAAAGTCTGTCACACTTCCCCCTCGACTGCCCTCCGCCCCGTAAATCTGATCTCTCTATCGCACATATGAATTTATGCAATCACACACACACACACACACACACACAGAGTCTTCCACACTCTCCTTTCTCTCTATCTCGCTATTTACACCAGAAAAGGAAGCAGAGAAAAGAAGAAAAAGTGGGCAGAGAAAGAGAAGCATTCTATTCTATTCCATTCTATTCTGTTCTATTCTATTCTATTCTATTCTATTCTATTCTATTCTATTCTATTCTATTCCATTCTATTCTACTCTATTCTATTCTATTCTATTCTATTCTATTCTATTCTATTCCATTCTATTCTGTTCTATTCTGTTCTATTCTACCCATCCATGCTTAAGTCTACAATCCAATTCATTATATACTCCATTTTTAGCTAATCATCAAGTGCTTCGACACTAGAAAAGCCAGTGGATTTTGGCCATCAAGTAAACAATTGAAGCAGGTAAATTTAGTTATAATTACTATTTCCTTACGTGATTTAAAAAACATGACAGGAACAGGAGGGACATTTTGAAAATGAAAGATTTCTATCCTGAAATTCAAAACAGCTGTCTCACTTCTGCGGGAGAAAAACCTTCAGATGGGCCAGATGTCGTCAGGTCTTCAGCCACACGTCTTCAATCTCATTACAAAATAATTCAAACAAATGCAATAGAGTTCAATATGCTAGAGTTTACTGACAAATCAAATTCAGACAACCCGAGCTGGTTCCATGGAAGCAACTGAACCAAATTCTATTAATCATCCTGTATATACCTTAATATGCTCCCCCTTTCGGTGGAGCCTTAACACAGGTACCACCTCTCTGCAAAAGTACCTAACTTTTTAATTGCTGCTTTCTCGTCTTCCCAGCAAAAACAATGTCAACATAACCTCAAACATTGATAAAAATAATGATGTATTTGCTATGTTTTGTATCAAACTTAAAACATTATGCTAGCAGGGTGCATGTCTGCATAACAAAATCCAGTTTCAACCGGACACTCAAGGCCGTCTCTGGTCAGAACCCTTGTTCATCTCGCACCGGTGGAGAATGGAAAGTTACTGAAGAATGGCCTGGTTACAGATATTATTGTACGTATTCATCTCCACTCCTGTGTGCTGAATATTATACTGATTATACATTTGCAGGCCTTCACGGGCCTTCATGTGAGTTAAAAAATCTCCCACACTTCCCTGTGGCTCGGCCTTTCTAGTGTTAAAACTCTGACAGATAAATAGATGCCTTCAAAGCTGCTTCTCCTAGCTGTAGTATGAACAGTGTCCGGTGCTTCTTAACTGTGCTGTCTGCTACTCTTTAGCTGTGATGTGCAGCTCTGTCTATCTCTGCATACTGTGTCAATGAACAGTACATGTACATGTGTCAGGCTGTCCTTCCTCATAACCGTCAGCGTGTCCTTATCTGTCTACAGTGATCAGATGATAGATGGGGCGTGTGTGTGTGTGTGTGTGTGTGTGTGTACGTGTTTGCATTTGTGTCCCTTGCGTGTGTGTCTGTGCATGGGAGCGTATGGTGTGGGCGGGCGGGCGGGGGGGATGGGGGACGGGTGCGGGCATAGTGATGGTGTGTATGTGTAGGTTGTTTTGGAAGCATAGTGATTACGTGTGTGTGTGTGTGTGTGTGTGTGTGTGTGGCCAGAGGGCTACCTTGAGGCCTTGAACCAGCTTCTTCACCCTGCTGCTGTCCAGACACATACTGTCACTCACCGCCCAGCAACGCCTGACTTTGTGTGTGTGTGTGTGTGTGTGTGTGTGTGTGTGTCTGTGTGTGTGTGCGCGTGGACATTTGCTGTTACCTATGTGTACTTGGTGTTTGGTGATTTAGGTGTTTGGTGATTTATGTGTTGGCTGACGTTTTCCTTTGTGTGTGTCTGTGTGTATAGTGGTTTGTATTTATGTGTTTATTTGTGTGTGTTTTTCAAATTATTACTCTCTTTTTTATATCCATTCTTTTATAGTGTGAACTGACTGAGTGGTTATGAGTTATGTCATCACCGCTGGTATCCTACCTTTTTTTCCATAGCTGATTCACATTTATTTACAGTCAATAACTGCCACCATTATAGTGGCCACGTTTCAGCCAGATGACTAATCCACCCGTAACAAACAGTGTTTCTGTTGTGGTAATGCCTGCTGTGTTCAATACAGGACCTTCCCCCATCAAAACCTAATGCACCGTTAATGCAATCCCACATCGTTAATATCACATTATGTATGAGTTATGTAGTGATACAGTAGATACCAAATTAATCCAACAAAATGACAGGAGGATCCCAATGCATCACCACAATGACGAAAAAGCATCATTTTGAACCCTCTAATATAATATTAGTGATGTATTGGTATTCATACAGCTTCAACAAAGCAGTCTTATTGCTCAATCCATGTTGCAGCTACACTGATAATTATTATAAATCACATTATCCCATAAATTAGATGCATTATCAACAATTGAATTGCCCAGCTAACTAATCGCTATATAAAAGTCATAATACCCATGAGAACATTCTACATTGTGATTATAGGTACTTTGTTGATGCCTATGGTATTAGTTACATCACCATCATACACAGTACACCTCCTCTCCACCTATTATTGCTGTATGATAAATCCTTTATTTTAAATCTAAAGTTTGTATTTTTTGGTATGGCAATGATGCGAATCAGAATCAACCTCATATCCAAAAAGGCGGTATGAAAAGTTGTGATCTCATGATAATCGGGTTTGGCAATAGTTGTCAGAAACCAGCCATGGAGTGCACTGTGTCTTTTATTACACACCTATGGATTTTTCTTAATGCATCATTTTGCCTGTCACTCTACCATCCGGCTGCAGTAACCTTTAGAATATTAAACCCATGAACGCCTCCACAGTTGGGAGCACATTTCTATATGTGAGGAGGGGACATTACTGAATTGTATGTAAATTTCTAAAATGCACACATGCTTTGGTCTCTGTCTTTACAGTAGCGCTGCCTTAATGCAGTTATATGGACTACGAAATCAGCCACAGTACTGAACATGAATCATGATTCAACATGATTGGATGAGAGTCAGACCCATAAAAAATCCATTATCTTAATGGGTGGTGGCCTCGCCTGACCAGTTGGCCCATCCAGTGTGCATCAATATGGGAACGTTTAGTGTCTTTCATCATCTGCCCTCCTGATACACGTTTTCTTATATAAGCTTTGGCTTTAGCATGACCATTCTACAGTGAGCCTGTGTACTGTATCTGTCCTGTTATGTCCGCATTAGTGGTGTAATCCATTAGTCGCTGTCCGGTGTGTGTGTGTGTGTGTGTGTGTGTGTGTGTGAGCCCACTCACCCACAGCCTTGAGCGAGGTGTACTTGTTGAATCCAATTCCCAGGTTGTTGTGAGGGTGAGACAAGGCCATGGCCGGACCCAAGGGAGACAACGCCGCGTTGTTCAGATGGTTATGGTCTGAGAGAGAGAGGGAGTGGGAGGGAGAGAGAGAGAGAGAGAGAGAGAGAGAGAGAAAATTACTTTGTTATGATGCAGCAGGTTGTTAGGTTACATGGGGAGAGGACAGGGGTTCACGATTACTGCTGTCACTGGATTTTATTACATACTTTCTCTCTCTCTCTCTCTCTCTCTCTCACACACACTCACACACACACACACACACACCAATTTATCACATCCTCACAAGAGGGTAACAAGTAAACACATTAAGAAATATGTTGCTTCAGGACAGCTGTTTACTTGTCTCAAAGGAGAAGATGACCCACACACAAATAACACACTCGCTTATATACTCATTCATTTACACATGTAAAGTACTATAGGCTATATATACAGTATGTGCAATGTAAGGATGCACACACACACACACACACACACACACACACACACACACGCACGGTTTGCTCTGGCCATGCGTCTCTATATGCACTGGACACTGAAATGGGTGCTTCAAGCTTCAACAACAGAACACCGAGCACAGATGAAGTAAAGATTGATATATATCATACACTGTATGGATTTATGCGTCTCATTAAAGTGGGACATGGAGATGCTTTGCCAAGGCATTGATCAAGGATTTTCTTTTAATCTGTGTAGCTCAGTGTGCAGTAGCATAAGACACTACCACTCACACTCACTCCGGGTTTGATTCCCACTGAGTCCACTCATATTAAAACATAGCTCTGGATAAAAGCTTCCACCAGATGATATGTTAGAATTTATTCATTTGGCTTGAGTAATGTTTCTCTGTCCTGTGAAACTGATAAGACAAACTGCATTACATTTAGTGTTATATAAATGTAAAATGTAAATGTAAAATTGATATATCATGTATTCCTCTTGTATCAGAACTGATAATATGATACATACATTCAGCGTCCTGCATGAACCTTCAATTCAACTTTAACTAAGAGAGAATTCTTGACTTGCACAATGTATTTTTATTGGTTTTAGCTTGGCTTTGGGAGCATGAATCATACTTTCACATGTTGTGTATAATGTTAGTCTTCAGTTGTAGTGAAAAATAGGGTGAAATTATGACGTCGGATGCTACTTAAGCTCTTTTAGAGAGAATGGATGTAATGATTAGTTGAGGCTCGATAACCATTTGCGCGTCCTATCAGCCCGCGTTATGTAATGCTTCTGCAGAAAAAACACAAATATGTTTGTAAAGCCTTTTGATGTTCGGGCTTCCAAGGATAGTACAAAACGTTACTTAACATACGCTTTGCATACAGGCAAGGACACGGCTCACATGCACAATAGCAAACACACACCCACAAATCTGTTGGTGCACAAAACAATTTGAGAGCATATTGCGTGTAATTCAAGGACACACACACACACACGCATGCAAACACAAACAGTTTACTCCCTCTTCAATTCTTTATTTTTTCTCTTATATACACGGACACACTGCACACAGAGTATACACACATAATGCACACAGCACACACACCCTTGCTCTCTCATGCTTGTGAGGACCTTCCATTGATTACATTGATTCCCTAACCTCAAACCTGAACCCTCACCACACCACTCCATGCCTAACCTTAACCCTAACCTTAACCCTAAACCTCATTCTATCCTTAAAGGTGCTACATGTAACATTTTAACATCAATAAATCATTACCATATACATTTTGAGACATTATTAGATTAGTAGCCTAGTAGATTAGTACACATTAATTACGCATTATCGTAAACAAATGAGACCATTGCTGAGAAGCCTCTATGCTGCATTTTTAAATTTGTGCCACCGGGTCGCATTTGGTGGGAAATCTGGATTGCTTTATGGCACAAAACAGGAAGAGGGCGCTGTTCTTCTAGAGCAGTGGTTCTCAATGTGGGGTCCAGGGACCACCAGGGGTCCTTGAGGGGGTTCCGGGGGGTCTCCAGCAAATTGATGAATTGTTAAACTTCACCATTATTTAATTTACAAGTGAACACAATTAGAGAATGTAGAAGAATGACTGTTTTAATCATAGTTTCACTGTTATCTCTCGACCTACAATACGGATAGTCAAGGAATTCTGGACAAAATCATATCTCACAATAAAAATATTCTCAGATTTGGGTCTGAGAGACAAAATCTCATCAAATCGGGGTCCGTGGCTCTAATCTGGACTGAATTAGGCTCCTTGATATGAAAAAGGTTGAGAATCACTGTTCTACAGCAAATAGAGCTAAAGCTTTCACAGTTTCTCGCAATGGCAGATGATGGAACGAGTGAAAGGCTGATGGAAAAATCACTTCCAACATGTTGATCCTCTTCAGTAAAGCTAAAGAGAAAACAAACACACAGAGTGACAACTGTGGGGGGGGGGAAGGACAAGTAGTAACATCATCTTTGCACCATGAAGCAACAGAGTTTATGGGAAATATGGTCTCAATTTTGAGTAACGCTAGCAGAAACAAGACCACTGGTGTGAGATAGAGGCTACCAATCATCTAGACCATGGTGCCATTTGTTTACAATAAATATACCAAGGTATCACAATTCATCTGACAATGATATATTGATGTTTACAAATATTTCACATAGCACCTTTGACACTAAACCCAAGTCCTACCCCTAAATCAGCCCATGAGGAAGAGACGACTGGTTCTTCATGATAATGTCCTCACTCTGAAGGTTTCAAACTCAAACTGGTTCTCACAAGCATAGAAGTACAAGCACTCACACACTCTCTCACACACACACACACACACACACACACACACACACACTCTCTCTCTCACACACACACACACACACACACATAAACAGACACACAAACCTAGCACCAGCCTCCACCAGCCCCAGTTTGGAAATGGAGGCTGCGATGCCTGAGACGCATCAGTGAGAATCAAGCGAGGGGGAAAAAGGAGAGCGAGGCGGAGGGAGCGGACGAGGCAGAGAGAGAGAGAGAGAGAGAGAGAGAGAGCTGGAGAGCGAGGGATGTGACACCAGTGCTGACTGATTGAATTAGAAATAGATCTTCACTTCCCCGTGTAATTGATACGCAATGATGACACGCTGTGGCGCTGCGCAGTGCGGAGTGCAGGGAGGCAGAACTGTGTTTTGTATTGGTGTGTGTGTGTGTGTGTTTATATACATGTGTGTATGTGTGTGTTAAATGCGTCTGGTTATTGTTTTATGTAAACCTCTGGTATAAACTGCTTTCCTGCTCTCGTCTGTTTGCTCTGTCATTCAATTACTGAAAGAAATGGCGTTATATTTATTTGTCCACAAACATCCACAATGGAGAATGAATGAATTTTTATGGAGCTTTTGAGGAAACGTATAACTCCATAACAATAATATAATGGCTTGTGCACTTCAAGTGTCCTACAGCCTGACATCGTGTTCACAAGCTTTTCTTCTAGCGAGCCAAACAACAGTGGAAATAATAAGAGAGGGAGAGAGAGAGAGAGAGAGAGAGTGAGAGAGAGAGAGAGATGAAGGGAGAGATGGAGAGGGAAAATCAACTAATTGATGGAAAGATCCCTGGCCAGTCTCCAGTTTGACCACAGGGCTGTTCCCAGCCAGAAGAGAGCACACACACACACACACACACACACACACACACACACATACAGAGTGAGAGAGAGAGAGAGAGAGAGAAAGAGAGACAGACAGAGACAGAGAGGGAGACAGAGAGAGAGAGAGATGGTTTAGGTTGACCCTAGCGGTCAGAGGAAAACTTTTGTATCTCTCAAAAAGTGAGAGAGATACAGCTGTTCCACTCCTCTCTTATGACTATATATCCATAAAGAAACAGAAAATATTCATGTTGATTCTTTTTTCCTGATCTAATTTCTCTTTTCTCTTTTTTCCCCTCTATATTTCTACAGTGCAGCATCTATCTGCAGCACCTATCAGGCAACAGACAAACATTTATTGGATATTTAGTAGATAGATATTTTGTAGATATATTTATAACAGAAATAAATGGGGAAAATTGTAGACAGAGAAGTGGGCCAGTATGTCGGTATGATTTTTTTTTCATATAGTATATTAGTTATGTACCTTGTACCAAGTTTTTAGGATTTACATTTACATTTAAGGCATTTAGCTCTCATCCAGAGTAACTTGAAATGAGTACACCAGTACACCAGCAGAATAATTCCTAAATCCACAATTACAAGCAACCAATAGGAAGGAGTGCAAGGGTCAAGGCCACAATGCTACTGCAATATTCTATTCCTGTGACCATAGAATGATCATGTAAGAGAGAAGTACTGGAAAAATAAATAAAACAAGAGCTAAGGAGAGTGAGAGAAGAGGGGAGAAGATGATGTGAAGTGCTTTTTGAAAAGATGAGTTTTCATGAGCGGGGGATCCAGGGGGGTGGAGGGACGACCGGGTCGGAGCAGGGAGGGGAGAGCCGTCCATTTGCAGCCTTAACACCGGGGTTTTGAATTGGATATGAGGAGTCGATATGAAGAGGACACGGAAAAAATATGGGGAAGCTGAAGACGAAGCAGCCTGCAGCGTTCTGGATGAGTTTTAGGGGATGAAGGGAATGTAAGCGACTGTAGGAGGGAGCTGCAGTCCAGATGGGAGATGAGTTTGTTGTCTTTTATTTTAAAGAGTTTTTTGATGTTCTTTTATCCCACTAATTTTTTTTTTTAATCTATTTCCAACACAGTCTCACAAAATTTTGAGAAACATGAGCAAAAAATAGGAGTTTTTCACATATTCGTCACATTAAAATGTTAGCTGTTGGTTATGTTTAGGCAAGTAAAAGAAACACATTTAAGATTAAGGTTAGGTTTGGGCAGCTAAAACTTTTAGGTACATAAAACTGTTTAGTTATGGTTATGGTAATGTTTTGATCATGGTTAAATAATAAAAACTTGAACATGAAAACTTCACTCAGGGAAGTACATTTTTTCACATGAGTTGAAGAGTGAGTTGAGGGAATTGAACCTGGTTTACCAGAGTTGAAGGCAAATGTTTCTAGTTGTGTCTCCTCAGGTGTAATCCTTTCATGGTGGGAAATTACATTATTTCCATTTTCAGACATCGTGCTCATTTCATGAAATTTCATGAGACCAGACTGTCAGATTTTGTGTGTTTTTATGTGTACTTCAGAAAGATTACCACCTTAATTACCTTGGTACCAGCTAATAGGGACTAAAGAGCTGAAATAAAAGTAATACCAAACCAAAGCAAACTAAACTAAACCAAACACAACCAAACCAAATTAAACCGAACCAAACCAAACCAAACCAAACTAAACCAAATTCAAACCAAACCAAACCAAATCAATCCAATCCAAACCAAACCAAACCAAACTAAACCAAATTCAAACCAAACCAAACCAATCCAAACCAATCCAAACCAAACCAAACCAATCCAAACCAATCCAAACCAAACCAAACCAAACCAAACCAAACCAATCCAATCCAAACCAAACCAAACCAATCCAATCCAATCCAATCCAATCCAAACCAAACCAATCCAATCCAATCCAATCCAATCCAAACCAATCCAATCCAAACCAATCCAATCCAAACCAAACCAAACCAAACCAATCCAATCCAATCCAAACCAAACCAAACCAAACCAATCCAAACCAAACCAATCCAAACCAAACCAAACCAATCCAATCCAAACCAAACCAATCCAAACCAAACCAAACCAATCCAATCCAATCCAATCCAAACCAAACCAAACCAATCCAATCCAAACCAAACCAAACCAAACCAAACCAAACCAATCCAATCCAATCCAATCCAAACCAAACCAAACCAATCCAATCCAATCCAAACCAAACCAAACCAAACCAAACCAAACCAAACCAATCCAAACCAAACCAAACCATAATATAGCCATAATAGTACTGTATAAGCAGATATTTTCTATCACTGTGGTTTCGCTTTCATGCGACCACACTGTGAGAGCGGGAGAGAGCGGAGGGAAAGGCGATACATTCTTTACTGTTACTCTGTATTCTTGAATAAATTCTCTCTGAATGTCCTACATTTCCCTGTGTGTGTGTGTGTGTGTGTGTGTGTGTGTGTGTGTGTGTGTGTGTGTGTGTGTGTGTGTGTGCTTGTGTGAGTGTGTGAGTGAGTGACGTTTTTTGATGTAGAGGCCTCCATGGAGCAGGATTCATAAGAATTCAGATTTATGTTTATTAAAGAGACTGGGAAAAGGAAGTGAGAGGACTTACAGTATATGAACAAAATTCTGTATGTGCGTGTGTGTGTGTGTGTGTGTGTGTGTGTGTGTGTATGTGTGGGAAGGTATGAGCGATAGAAACTGCGAGAGAGAAAGAGCATGATGAGGCGTTTGGAAATGTTTTAGTGCGAATTTGTTTCGTTATTTAAAGCATTGTGATTGAGGCTT